>NW_004949170.1:661048-708891 GCF_000317375.1 Microtus ochrogaster | reverse complement strand
GTGTGTGTGTGTGTGTGTGTGAGAGAGAGAGAGAGAGAGAGAGAGAGAGAGAGAGAGAGTCAGAGTTGACTGTCAGAGGAAAGAGCTTAGAGATTGTACCTGTGTGTTGGAGATTGTACCTGTGTTTTGGTGTATAATATGCAGTGTAGTATGTTTGGGTTCTTCCCCTTCCTATAGCTAATTCAAAATTAACTGAAGAGAAGACTGGTCCTTTATCTTCATGAAAGGTTGTGACTCCTAAGAAGAGGGACCCAGACCCCCATCATCACTATGATATGAGGACATGGTAGCTTGCTCACTTTCTATTGATCCTTTGAGGAACCATTGAGCCTCCACCAAAGAGTTGAAAGTGGGGTCTCCGAGGGTTATTTATTTAAATATCCATGCCCACAGTGGTATCTTTCACGGTAGCAAAGGGCTGGAAGCCATTCAAGAGTCCACTAACAGACAGATGAGTGGATTGAAGAATGTCTGTTCAGCATGCCTTGGATCAAGCTGCTGTAACAAAATGCTACAGACCGGGTTTCTTACTAAAAGTAAATTCAGGTCTCAGTGTTCTGGAGGCTCAGATCCAAGATCAAGGTGCCAGTGTGGTCAGGTTCTGATGTGAGTTTTAATTCAGGTCATTGCCTGCTAATTTCCCATACCCTTGAGTAGCAGGAAGACGTCAAGAGAGCTCTCTCGTCGTCTTACAAGGAAGATGGTCTCGTCATGGGTTATAATAACTGCCCACAGGTGCTGCCCCCTCCTCACACCGTTCATTGTGAGGACTAACATTTCAACACTGCAACATAGACATACAGCCACAACGTGTGAAGATCACCAAACTGAGCATGAGCAGACGCTTGCTGCACTGTGGGTGGATACCTGAGCCTCAAGGCTCAAGGGCGTTGTGCTCAGTGCAGTCAGCCAGTCTCCAAAGGCATTTCATTCATAGGTATGGTCCCTAGAAGAGTCCCACTCACAACATAAAGGAGGCTCCTGGCAGGAGTGGGGCGGGTGGGAGGAGGCTTGATGGGCGGGGGGAGCTTCAGTTTTGCAGGATTAAACCTTCCGTAGAGAGAGCTGAAGGGATGCTTACATACACCACAGTGCGGAATGCTCCCTGGCACTGAGCTGAACACTTTATGTTCTGTGTATTTCGTTGTAATAAAAATTAATCCCTAAGATAATTTCAAGGTATAATATTTTAAAAGGAACTTGAATTTTTCTGCTGCAGAGGTGGGGCATATATACCCTGTCTCTCTTTTGTGACATTTACTGAAAACCGTGACAATATTTGAATGTTGGGAACTGGAGAAAGTTAATTGTGTCCTAGAGAAAGTTTGTCTCCCAAGTGGCTTTTCTGTCTAACTCACCAGCTCTAAAGTGAAAGGGACACCTGGAAACAAAGAGTCAGAGCGTGGAGGAAAGGCCCTGAAAATTGGACAGGAGAGGTCATTTCTAGGCATAAATGCCATCTTCTAAACCTCTGGAAATGTCTAGTAGGTTCTTGGAGGCTTGGGAGGTGCTGGCTTGTCTTCTTGGAAAGAAAAGGCTCAAGAAACCACTGTGTCTGTCCCCAGTGCTACCAATCTGAGGACAGAGTGTCCTTTGTCTTTTTAATACTTTCTTTACAGTGGTTTAGTGAGACCTTTCTTTTCTGTGGGAAATGGATCCTTGCTATTGTTGGCAGAGGTGAATGGAGCCCAGCCTTGTGACAGACTCATGACTGGAAACGTCTGTCTGTCCGCATTCTTTTTTTATTAGTAGACTCACACCCTGCAAAGGAGGCTGGGTGTAACCTCAGAGGCTCAGGGAAGCTTTGCAGCCCCAGGGGGTCCTCTGGAGAGAGGGCCCTTTGTTGTCTTCTGCAGAGCCACCTGCCCTCATGTCCTCCCTCCCCAGAGAAGGTTGTCTAGGAGCAGAAGGGACAGACTAAGCAGAGGGACACATCACAGAAGGGATCACCTGGGAAACTGGGTGGACGCGAGGCTGCTTGTAACATCTCCCCTTCCACGCCATGCTTCCTTTCTGTGTCTACGAGGCAGTGACAACATTTAGCCCATTGGTGAAAGGGCTTTTAGACTTAGCCTGCCTGGTTGGGTGGGCAGCCATAAGCTGCCATGTCTTGCCTGTTGCAGAGGGAGCGTGTGGTCATTGTTTCCATTCTCAGCATCCTGAGTTGCTGATGGAGCCTTTGGGTACATTTAAGGACAGTAGGCTCAGAGGGCTGTTATCTGTTTCTATGCACCACTGGTGAAGGTTGTCACAGTCTCCACCCAGGCATTTCTGAAGAGCCCACACAAGACCCATCTCTGAGGATGGAAAGGGTTCAAAGTCCTGTTGATGTTTTCTAGTTTGCTATGATAAAACACTTACTGAAAGCAACTTTCAGAGGGAAGGTTTTATTTCATCTTATAGGTTATAAGCCACTAGAGCAGTGGTTCTCAACCTGTGGGTCATGACCCACAGGGGTTTCATATCAGATATCCTTCATTTCAGATATTTTTACATCACACGGGACAGTAGCAAAATTATAGGTATGAAATAGCAATGAAATAATTTTATAATTGGAGGTCACCACAACATGAGGAACTGTATTAAAGGGTTGTAGCTTTAGGAAGGTTGAGAACCATGGCCTTAGATTAAGTCAGGGCAGAACCACAAGTAAGGACAGACATAGGGAAGATGGGGGGAGGTGCTTATTGGCTGGTTCCCCCGAATTTCTCAGCTGCCTTTGATACATAGCTCAGGCCTACCTGCCTAAGGATGGTACCACTCACAGAGGTTAAGCTCTGCTACATCAATTAGGAAATGCCCCATAGATACCCACAGGCCTTTATGATGGAAGCAATTCTCCAGCTGGGGTTTCCTCTTCCTAGATGTGTCAAGTTGACAGCCGAAATTAGCCATCACAGGCTCTCTAAGGGCAGGAGTTGGGCTTGTGTAATTCGCCATCAATAGGAAATGAATCTTCTACTCCCACTCACGGGGGGAGGTTTCAAAGGTTCCAGTTACCCAGTGGACCTGGGTATCCCGCAGCAGAGAAGAGTTGTGACTTATTTTGTGTTTTACTTTATTTTATATTTTAAAAACTGATTTTAATTACACATGTAATTAACACGTTTTAATTACACATTATCCAGCGTATTCATTTACGTCTACGCGCCAGTGGTATTTAGTGTATACACACTACTGTATAGCCACCAGCTCAGCTTTAGAGCAGATTTATCCCTCAGAAAATAAATTCCATAGCCGTTAGTAGTAACTCCTCTCTTTCCCAAGAAGAGCCAACCTGGTGTGTGTGCTGAGGACGGGAGCACGTAAGGGGTACAGTGGGTAGGTTGGGAGGGAGACATGGTCACAGGAGGGCAGGTGGCAGTGAGGCTGTTAAGGATGGTGTGTCCTGCGACCCTATCCTACATACCCCCTAACCACCTACCATCAGAGGAGTGGGTTCCGTGTCCAAGCAGAACCCAGCAGGGGAAAGCCACAGGAGCTGTGTGAGGCAAGAAGGAACTCAATGGGAGAAGCATCCCAAATCAGAAAGTCATTGTGGCTGCAAGATCCCAGAGCTTACCAAAACCATGGGACGGTATCTGGCCTGAGACATGCTTAGATCTAGAGTTCAGACTCATTAGCCGCCGCGAGTCTCTTGGGCAGGTGGCCCCAGAGAGGAGGTTACCACCCATCTTCTATCCATCCACCCATTTACCCATCCTTCCATTCTCTCATGCACCCCTCCGTCCCTCAGCCCATTCACTCACCAATCACTATGGAGCGCTCGCTGTGTCCAGAGCTCAGGAAGATGCCATTTGGTACTCAGTGGGGAGCAGAAGGGGGACACGAGACCCTTTCATGAAGGTGCTGGAATTACAATACAACAGACTTAACACAAGTGTTGGCTGAGAGAGGGGACAGATCAAAGGAACTAGAATGGTAGGGAATTTGGGTGATGGGGTGGGGGGTGGGGCCCCTGGCCAGGGTAGTGAAGTTAAGAGGAGGTGTTCTGAGTACAGTCTTCTTTGTTCTTCGGTAGATTTTCTAGGAGGTTCAGCTGTAGTCCTCCATGGGCGAGTGCTTCCCCCGACACAAGTCACTTCCAGAGGTTCCAGGCACTGCCCCCCATTCCATTACTGTCTGCCACAAGACCAGACCCTGTGTCCTGTGGGAAAACTGCTGAGTATAACAGTCACAGCTAGCCCAGAACTTCTTTCCTGCCCCAGCCTCTCAGCAGGGAAGAGGAGGTGTAGTGGACTTCCTGATACAGTTTGGGCAGTGAGATCAATTCTGTAGAAATTCCTCACACTATCGTTTAATGTCTTTGAGAAAACAAAGTGCAGCCAAGCACTTCTAGAGACCAGACACTCATGTGATCCTTACATACCAAGGCTTGAAGAGGGACTGTAGACCTCAGAGATTACACAGCCAGTAGCAGGTTAAGCTGGGGTTCAAATCTAGGCCTTCTAGCCTCCACATCAATGCTTTCTTTTAGAGAAGACTTGGAAGGTATGCAGTGAGTTCAGAGCTGTAAAATGAACTTGAATCTGTCAATCAGATCCTTCAAAGCAAGCTCATTGATAACATGTTTCTGGACATTGGCTGTGGGTTTGGGATAGACTCTTTCTCCACCCTAGAAATTTGTCTTTTGTGCTCCAAATAACCAGGAACAGTTGTTCCCAAAGTTTCCAGACTCCCATAGCTCCCTGACCACCGGCAAAGGGCTGTGGAGGTCTTGGTTCCTCTGCAAGACTAGCAGCAGCTCCAGGACCAGGATGGGGCTTGGGGTTCAGCATTTGAGTGACTTCATAGGTCTGAGAGCAAGTGCCTTATGCACCCTGAGTGCTGCTATTATTTCCAACCTTTTCAGCCGGTCTTCCCCTGCTGATTTCAGATATTCCTCGGGAAAGTGGGGCCCAGATAAAGATGCTGCAGCAGAGCCCCTGCCCACATGACAGTTGGTAACAGCTAGGGTCCTGCATGTCCCTCAACATGTATCTTTCTAGTAGGGACCCGGTTCCACAAGAGTGAAATCCATGCGTGTGCAACACAGCCGGAATAAACTGTGTGACCTAGCCAGTCTCCTCTCAGCCAAGTTCAGCAACATCTGTTTGTTAAACGGCACTCTTTGAAAATGATCTTTTTTCCCAAATCATCATCATCTGGGGTTGTGGCAAAATGGCACGTGGCAATTATTTTTGTTTTCTGTATCTAGGTTGTTTAGGTCTGTGTGATTCATTTCTAAAATGAGAGCCTAGAAGAACCCGATTAAGGAAATCGGTGCCTACAATCGCCCCCCCCCCCAATAAATGAATGTGGGCAAACAGCCCCCAGTGGCAGAGTAGGAAGCCAAGGTGGGTATTGTGGGCTACGCTGGCTGGCAGACTCCAGCAGATGGGCTAGTAATACAATTAGGAACCAATGTGTTAAATGAGCCATTATTTAAATTGTCTGCTGCTTTCCATATCTATTAACCTGCTGGGAAAGAGACAGTGGTATCTGAGAGATCCTGGGCTCATCACTAATTGGATGAATCACCCAGTTTTTCCCTTTAATGCCACATTTTACCTTATTGCAGCAATTAGCAAATGGCTCTCTGTGGGGTTATTGCCCAATGCATCACTGAAGATTAGGAGGGGTGCAGGCGGGAAGATACATGCTGGCTTGCAGCAGGAGGCAGGCCTGTGGTTTATCACATGCTTCTCATAACTGTCCTTATTTTTTCCATTTGGGTCTTCTGATTAAGGGACATTTGTTCTCATCTGAGGCTGCAACAACAAATACCCAGGCTGGGCGCTTCTTAGCAGCACACATTCATTTCTGATGTTCTGGAAGTTCAACCAAGGTCACGGTGTCTGGTTCCTGGTTGTAGAGGCCTTACCTTCCTGAGGCAACAGAAGAAGGGGAGACACTCGCTGAGTACTTTATAACAACACTAATCCCATTGTGAGGCTCCCTGCCGTGGGCTCGGCACTCACCTGCCCAGCTACTTACCTACTCACTCACCCACTCACTGATCTACTGAAGGCCTTGTTCCTTCAGTGCTTAGGACTAAGTTTCAATACATGAAGTGGGGAAGGGGTCCAAAACCTTCAGACTCCAATGGAATGTAAGATAAAGTCTGT
Organism: Microtus ochrogaster; assembly: GCF_000317375.1. Lineage (NCBI taxonomy): Eukaryota > Metazoa > Chordata > Mammalia > Rodentia > Cricetidae > Microtus > Microtus ochrogaster. Next base: position 702,784 of record NW_004949170.1, on the reverse strand, counting down.
TTGAGTCAACCTTCTACTTGCTTCTCTTGACCCTCACATGGGCATTGGGTCACACTTCAGTGTAGTAACAATGGGCCAGGCCCTAGGGAACAGAATTCTCACCATGACATGATAGGAGAAGGAATACCTGTGGCAGACAGACAGGATGATGTTGGAATATTTCTGAAGCTCATCATGATTTTTGGTGCTATCTTCTAGCCACATGAGCAAAGGCTTCAAATTATGCATGAATTTGGAGCTCTGAAATATTGGTGAGTTTTTCTGGTGTGTGTGTGTGTGTGTGTGTGTGTGTGTGTGTGTGTGTGTGTTGTGCAGAGAGGCCTGGAGCCTAGAGTAGCTTGGTCCCTGTTGGTGGGAACATGTGGCAACTAGTCAGTCACATGACAGTGGAAGCAGAAAACTCAGGTCAGAAACTGGGATATGCTGTAAATTCTCAAGACCTCCATTGGCCTAGGTCACCCAGTGAAGGACTTATTTTCCCAAGATAGGGCCACCAGATGGAAACCAAATTCTAGACACATGCGCCTATGGAGGACATTTTACATTCAAAATGTACTACTTCTCCATCCTAGGCATAGGCTCTCACTGAACCTGGAGTGCCTTGATTCAACTAGGCTGGCTGAGCAATCAGTTCACCACCTCCTGCCAGCCATGGGTGCACACACTGTTCACTCAGCTCTCAGATGATCGGCTTCTGTGCCTGTGTCCTGAGGTTCTCTCAGCCCGTGCCCCAGGATGAGTGCCACCTTCTCCAGGCTCTTCCACATTCCCAGACGCCTTGCTGAGGTCTTCACACAGGAATGATGGCTTGCTTGGGTTTTGTAGACATGGGTAACTTTTGTGGAATCCCCACTTTATGGATATTTTTCCAGTGTTTTTCAACACCCAGCACCTGATGAGAAACCCAAGGCCTCTCTTACTTCTCCTTATTACACAGTGATTTTCTTTTCTCCCTGAATACCTGAAAAATTCTTCCCTTAGTTGCAAAGCTCCATAGCTCTATTGATGCATCTTAATACAGACAGGCTTGATTCAATTTTCCTAATTCATGGGTCTTTAATTTCCACTGTCAGCCATAACTACTTCCCAGAAACTGTGTGGCATGAAACAGCATACGCTCATTCTTACAGTGCTGAAAGCCAGACAACCAAAGTCAGGTGTAGGCAGAGCTCCCCAGAGAAGCTCCCCTGAAAGGGGTTTTTCCTGACTGTTTGGCCTCTTTTCAGTACTCCCAAACCTCAGGCTGTTAGACAATGTTTTCCAGATCTCCCATTCACTTTGTTGTGACAGCCACCTGACTTGCTTTAGACACCTGCGACTCCATCACATAGTCCATCTTCAAGGTGGGTGTTTGCGTCTGCTCACTGTCTGTAGAACTGTCTGCTATGATCCATTCTTTGCCAGCTTAAGGATAGTAGAGGAGCAAAAGTCAAATACGTGGTGCGTGTGGAAGGGGCTTTGAAATAAAGCCTGCCCAGCTCCAAGGCTACTTGCTACCACCTAGGGGTCTTGATTGGGTTTTGCTGTCAGTTAAGAAATTAAAAGGAAGGGAAGATCTCAAGCACAATAGGTAACAAACAGTAGGGGAAATCTCAGACACAATAGACAGAATCAATTGGTAAAGAAAGGCTTCTATTAGGGGTGAGGAAACACAGAATGACTCTCCACAGAGGGGAGACTTGGGAGCCTAGAATATTTTTACTTGAGGGTTGGGGAATCTAAGGGTCGTTGAGAAGTCTTCTTCCCCTAATCCAGAGTTCTTCAATTTGAACAAAGACAGGGAGGCACACAGGCTCACAACTTTGAGATAAACATGTGCCAGTCTGGCCTTGAACTTGTCAGAGGGGTTTATTGGCAGAGGAGCTCTGCTGGTATGAGAAAAACTCCTCCAGATCATTAGGTCTTTGTTTCTGGTGAAAAGTATGAGGAAGAAGCCAGAAGTTTGTTGTTTTTATTACCTTTTATTACCTATTTGTAGCATCTCTCTCTCTCTCTCTCTCTCTCTCTCTCTCTCTCTCTCTCTCTCTCTCTCTTCCCTCCCTCTCTCTGTCTCCCTCCCTCCCTCCCTCCATCAGATGACCAACAGATGCTCATCAACTCTGACCCAGCTGATATATGTAACCAACAGACCCAAGAGCTTCTGGCTCCTGCTCAAAGCTGCTTGGATAGAAGGGATAGAGAGCTGGAGGACTGAGAGAGGACTGAGAGTAAGCAACAGAGCCTCTGAGTACTTGGCACTGTCTCTTGAGGCAATCAGGAAATGTCAGACCTCTGAAAAAGGGGAGCCTGTCAGGCAAAGGACCAGATACCTAAAAACAGTAACCAGCTGCAAGCAGTGAGAAATACTGTCTGTTGACCATTAAAAGTTGTAGACAATAAGAGTCACAGATTCTCGAACAAGAATGGCTGTCTCTCATGGCCATTGTTAGGCCACAGCACAAATATCTCTGGGGTCTCACTGGCAACCATGCCCCTGACAGCAGGCAGGAAGCCTGTAAAATGCCAGTCTGTCCCTGAGTCCTGCTCTTTCTGTGTGCTGCCAGGCAGCCTGGCATTCTGTATTCACCCTGACTACTCCTGCAAGTGTAGGCTCAGGCAGGGCAGCAGTAAGAGCATTGTCTTCCACACAATGGCCCCAGTGACGGGGGCCTTCTCAGTGGCCATTCCATCCCTTCGCCAGGGTCTGGAATTCCTCCTAGCCTCCGCAGGCTCCCATGAACACAGCTCTTTCTTACCCATCCTTGCTTCTGCCCCTCTGCTCTCTGTCCTCCTCTGCAGAAGCTGAGAACACAAGTATAGAGGAAACCAATTCAACCCAAAACTTGTGTGACACCAACCACTCCTGTGCTACCATGCTTTCCCAGCAAGTTTAGCACAGGTCAGTTCAGAGGTAGGGCCCCACAAGTAAGTCACCCCCCCAACACAGGGCTACTAGGCCAATCAGTTTATAACTAATAAAGACCTCTGTGTGATTTCCTTGGGACTTAACGACTGTGGGAACTGGGCAAGATGGAAACCTCAGACAGCAGAGATACTAGGCTTGGCTTGAGCATTTGAAACCCCAAAGTCCGCTTCCATTGACATACTTCTCCAACCAAGCTACACCTACTCCGACAGGGCCACACCTCCTAATCCCTGTCAGTTAGCATCACTCCCTGATGACCAAGCATTCAAATGTATGAACCTACAGGAGCCATTCCTATTCCAATCGCCACCAAGTATATGCGCGCGCACACACACACACACACGATATATATGGCATGATATGCTGGCTTAGCAGTTAAGAATGCTCACTGCTCATCCAGAGACCTAAATTCAATTCCTAGCACCATGTCAGGTAGCTCACAACAGCTCCAGGGGATCCACCACCATCTTCTGTTTTCTGTGGGTACCCAACATGTGTGCATGTACACACACACACACACACACACACACACAGCTGTTTTTAATGTAGGACTAAGGAGATGGCTGGATTGATAAAGTCCCATGCAGGCATGAGGACCTAAGTTTGGATCCATCACACCCACGTAAAAATCTGGGCACAGTAGTGTACATTTATAACTGCAGCCCTTAGAAAGTGGGTAGTGGAAACAGGCAATCCCTGGAACTGATTGCTCAGACAGCCTAGCTAAATCAGGATACTTCAGGTTCAGTGAGAGACCCTGTCTCAATTGAGGAAGACACCAAACATCAACTTCTGATCGTCACATTTGTTCATACATATATACATGCACACACGCGTGTTCATATATACTTGTACATCTGATCACATATATTTACATGTATACTCAGATTTTGTTTGCATTGACCACACACAGACTTCTTGCCATTATTCCATAAATAATATACCTATTTTTATAGAAACTTCTTGGTTCTAGATATGGTAACTAATCAGGAGGTCATTTGAAGTGTTTGAGGCCAGGTATCGTGACGCATGCCTTTTATCTCAGCATTCAGGAGGCAGAAGCAGGTGGATTTCTGTGAGTTTGAGACCAACCCGGCTTACATAGTGAGTTCCAGGCTAGTGAGGGCTACATAGTGAGACCCTGTTTCTAAATAAACAAACAAACAAACAAACAAACAAACAAACAAATAAATAAATAAAATGTGAATAAATAAAGTGTATGGGAGGGTGTGTGTAGGTCCCATACCAGTTCTACAGCATTTTATGTCAGAATTTGAGTCTCTGTGGATTTTTGATATCTACAGAGGGTCCTGGAACCAAGTGCCTCAGATGGCAAGGACTGACAATAAATGGATATTTATTTGATGACAATTGTATGCTTATGAGATACTCAGATACGATCCATATTGTAATTTTAGAACTTGGGGCTGATGAACATCAAGTTTTTGCTTGAAGAATTGAATTTCATCTATTTTGTATTCTTTTCTATCTGGAATCAATCTAAACCACCCATAGAGGCGAGAGAAGCCAGCAGCCCCAAACCATCCCTGCAGAGTTTGAGCTCAACAGCCTTCTATGCTTAGATTATTCCCATGGCCTATGTGCTTATTTCTCTCAGTCCATATCACCTCTGTACCAGCAGCAAAGCCAGTGTCTTTGAGAATAAATGAACTGTGCATTCAATAACTGTTCAAGTGCCTACTGTGTGCCTTGCTCTTTCCCGTGCACTAGAGACATAATGGGAGGAAATGTCAAAAGTCCTCATCTTTGAGAGGAAGCCCTGAGATGAAAGGCCGATGAGAATGTCAGGATGGAGGAGTCACGCATCTCCTGTGCCTAGAGAGAAGTTGGCTGGTTGAGGTTACATTTGGGGTCACGCTGAATGGGCTTTTGTTGTAGCAGGCGTGGGCCCCTTGTTCTGTCCCGCCTGACTAGCTTACACCCAAAATAACCACACAGAAATTGTATTAATTAAGTTACTGCCTGGCCCATTATCTCTAGCTTCTTATTGGCTAACTCTCACATCTGATCTAACCCATTTCTATTAATCTGTGTTCATCACGAGGTTGTGATTTACTGGGAAAGATTCTAACCAGCGTCAGTCTAGGGCCGGAGCTTCATGGCATCTGCCACACTGCCCTCTTCCTCCCAGAATTCAGTTCTGTCTTCCCCGCCTACCTGAGTTCAGCCCTATCAACTAGGCCAAGGCAGTTTCTTTATTAACCAATGAAAGCAACACAAATACAGAAGGACCCCCTATACCAGGTTCTAACATCAGCTCTGCCACTACCCTCATATACCTGAGGTCAGCCTCTCTACCTCAGTCTCCCCATCTGTGACATGAGGGTGAAGATGGCACAGTTCTCAGGGAGAACGACGTGTTATTGCAGTACACTGGCCACGCTGTAGATACTATAGAACCTCTCTCTATAGCTATCAGGTTGGACATGCCCAGTGGTGTCCCAGGAGCAGGAATGAGGGAAAGGAACAGGGTGAGGTGCGGGGACAGGGATAGAAGCTCAAAGGGGTGGTCAGGGCCACATCATTAAGAAGGTGTCATCAACACTTTGGGAGAAGCAGCGTGATGCTGTATGGGTACACAGACAACCAGGTTGTCATCAGGGCTGGTGTGGCAGGAGGTAAACTTGAAGTCCACAATAGGACTTTGACTGAGACTCTGATACGCTGAAAAATGATGGAAGAACAGAGAACCGACGGGCTCTAACTTAACAGGCCCGAGGTCATCTGGCTGGGAGCAGAGGAAGAAGGTGGGGAGACCAGTTAGGGAAGGACAAGAGGTGGTGATGAACTGGACCACCATGGTCCCCATGGCGGTGTCACAAAGTGAGCAGGTGCCAGGAAGAACTAGAAAGTGGATCCAATAGGACTTGGTGCTGGGTGGGGAGAAGGGAGGAAGAGGAAGGACACTGGAGGTTCACCCTGAGCCAATGTTACAGGACGATTAACTGAGATGGCAAAGTCCTGCGAATCTGGCAGATTCCTTTTTGGCCGAAAATATTTATTTCCTGGGTGCTTACCACACATTACCACAAACTATGTGGCTTAAAACACCAGTATTATGTTCTGGGTTCAAGAGAATAGAGTCTGAAATCAAGCTGTTGACAAGACCACTCCTTCTGAGGCTAAGGGTGCCTCTGACCTGCCTCTTCTAGCTCCTGGCCTGCCTCGTCTCTGCTGTCACATGACATCGCTGTGCCCCTGTCTGTATGAGTTTTCCTTGCACAGAGAACCGCAGTCAGGCTGCATTAGGGCCCTACCTAATGATTTTGTTTTAACTTGATCACCTCTGACCTCTCACAGGGACAAGGGTTTAGACTCACACAATTTGTTGAGGGAATTCAGGTAGATATATTGGACAGGTAAACTCCAAGCCAGGGCAGGCAAGACTGGGGGTCATCAGCACACTGCAAACAAGTGAAAACTCCACAGGGCCCCTGAGGGCCTGAGAGGCGGCAGACCTGAAAGGAAACCAGAGAGTGAGGCAGAGAGAGGGTCAGTAGGAGGAAAACCCAGAAAGGATGGTATCCTGGGGCCCAGGAGAAGGAAAGGATTCTGAGTCAAGTGAAGGAAAATCCTGTGCCTGGCCAAGCTGAGGTTGCTGGCAGGAATAAAAATGTTGGATTAAAAACTCACCTGCCTAAACTAATAGCATTGTCTGTAGTTTGTTTAATTCCAGTGTTAAAACCTTTAAGACTTTAACTGCTTTTTCTGAGCTTGTGTCTAAAGCCTGTGTTTATTCATTAAACAGTTGGTTCGTGTCTGGACTGAGGATAGATGCTAGGTAAGAAAGTGTAAATAACATACTCCACCCCCTGGGGACCCGTGTTTACTGGACAGATGAGTCAAACAGTTAACACACAGGGCAACATCTCAGTGTCATTAGCCACCAGGTAGCTGCAAATACCAGATAGCATTCCACATCCACTAGATAGCAGGACCACTAACTTTGTGGGGGGGGGGGGCATGGAGCAAATGAATCCAGGGGACCACAGTGCATTGCTGCGTGGGTGCAACTCTGGCATCTAGGCTTGGGAACTGTTCCCGTGACTTTTTATTTAATGTCTGACCCAGCAGATTTTATTCCCAAGAGAAACAGAAACACATCCACAGACAGGAATGTCCAGGCAGCTTTATCTCATAGCCTGAGGCTAGAGGTACCCCAACTGCCCATCAGGAGAAGCAGAGACAAGTGATGGACTACGGCCCGTGGTAGAAAGAAAGAGCAGATACTCCACAGAGTGTATGAATCTCAGAAGCAACTGAGCCAAAATAGAAGGAAACCACACGGTTAGAAAATGCTGACAAAACCAGCCTGTTCTAATAGAAGACAGAGTAGCAGCATCTCCTGGCGAAGAAGGCAAAGAGAGCAAGTGGGACATTTGGGGATAATCGAGGTTTTAGGAATGTCGTAGGTGGTGTAGATCCTGCCCAAGCTCACCGTCAGACTTCTGACAGCTAACTTCCACCCCACCGTCTTCCTCCTCCTGCCTCTAGTCCTGGGATTGCAGACATCCGCCATCACCTGTTTGCTGGAGCCAACGCTCAGTGGTTTACAGCACTGGCTCCTCTTGCGGAGAACCCAGATTCCATTCCCAGCACCCACACTGCCGTTCACAACCATCTGTAACTCCAGTTCCAGGGGCTCTGACTCCGTCTTCTGAATTCTGTGAGCACTAGGCACACATGTGGTGCATTTACATACATGCTGGCAAAACACCCATGAAAATAAAATTCTTAGTAAGGGGATAGTGTGAATAGTGTCTTCCGGGACTCAACAGGGAGACGAAGGAAAAACTAACAGTGAAGAAGGTTCCTGGGGAACAGAGACCATGGTGGTTCTGATACGCCAAGAAATAGTTAGGAAGCAGCAATTTCCCAGCCAGGGATGGACCTGAGCAAAATCCTATGAGTGACTGAGGAACTGACCATGTTAGTGAGTATTAGTGACTCAAAATCCTTCCACCCCTTGTTTAACAGACCTGTTTGGAAGGCTCCTGAGTATCCGAGGCAAATCCCACATGGCTGTTATTTCCATATAATTTTATATATCATTTTTTAAGCAACATTTCACCCTAAATCAGTGGGGAGATTGGTTTTCGCCAATCAATAAATTGTTGTACTTGACGCTTCTTCAAATAACTTGAAACTTTCCATTTCTTTTTTTCTTTGAAAAACAAAAGCTGCAGATTCTTGTGGACACGGGAAGCAGTAACTTCGCTGTGGCGGGCGCCCCACATTCCTATATAGACTCCTACTTTGATTCAGAGAGGTGAGTGGTTTGGCCATGGCTTCAGTGGCTGGCCTGGGGGTGGGGGGTCCTGGGTCAATATCTTTGAGAATGTATTAGAACAAAACAGCCAGACCATCTATCTCATCTCAAGGGAGCTGTGTGCATAGTTGCACATACGTGTATCTGTATGTGTGTGTGTGCACGTGCACATGTGTGGAAATGAATGCGCACAGTATGTGCACTTCTCCTTCTGGGGAATATATATTGGGTTCCCCTGAGAGCCTTGTGGAATTTCATTTGTGACGTGTTCCTTGGTTACACGGGTGCTGCATTTCACAGTGGGGGAACGTGGTTGCAGGGTGAGCCCACCCGTGTGTGTCCCACCCCCTGCTTATCAGGCTCCACTTAGGCGCCAGGAATGTCAAGGTCTCCTGTTTGCACAGCTGAAGAGAGGCCAGTGATGGCCTGTGCCAGTTGGCACCTCACAGAACCTCAGGACAATACTGCCGGTCCCTCCCTCCAGGAACATAGACCTTCTATATGACTCCACATAGCGATCAAATAGCACATCAATAGTCCAGGCACAGCACCTGGCCAGTGATTATTTTGGACCCAAGGAGATTAAGACATGCCCAAAAGTTATTGTTATCTGTGAGCCTGTGTGGGTGCCTGTGGGGTTGGGTTATGCTTGTGCCAGTAGGTTGGGTTCTGGTTATTTTTCTGTGGTTCATCTAGGCCTCTGTCTCTATACAGCCCCCAAACCCGCTCATCACACTGCTGGACTGCTGCCCTGGAGAAGGACAGACCTCTCATGTTTAACCCTGTAACCTAGGAGATGCAGGAGCAAGGAGTCTTCCTCAATTCCAGCTTCCAGACCTTAGCCCAGTACCAGCACCTTGTAACATGCCTTGAAATGTTCCTACATGAGATCAAAGACCTTGTAACTACCACATGCATAATTCTTAGGAGTCTGAGATAGTGCAGATGTTCCATATTTGATCCAACACCCACTTCCCTTGCATACCAGGAAGTCCCGACTCACAAACCTGAAGCCAGTGCGTAGCCCACCCTCCCAGCAGTGTGGTAATTCTGTCCTTATCACACATCTGTTGGCATAACATTGACGAGACGGAAGCTGTAAGGCTGGAGCTGGCCAGGGTGATGGGGACAGATGGGTGTGTATGATACGTTGTAAGGACAATGTCCAGCCAGGAGACAGCCATCTGGCAGCCCCTTGGCTGCTTCATTCTCAGCTCCTTCAGGGTCAGAGGCGTCTTTTGACAAGAGAGACGATGCAGTTGTTGAAATGTGCCAGGGTAAGTCACTGTTGCTGATGCTGTGTGCTTCATCACTCAGTGTTAGTCAACTGTAGCCAGCATGTAGCTTTCTCAGGGACCTCCTGCTGTGTTGTCGTTAGTCTGAACCGTGATTCCCACTCAGGGTCCCACAGGTCTCAGATCCTTTTTCCTTGCTTTGTGTTCCTCCTTCAGGTGAACTCTGTGCCTCTAGCCAGATGCATGAGAGGTGGGCAGAAATTCCTCTTCATCCTGTACAGTAAGCTGGGCTTCTCAGGCCTCCCTTTATCTGAGTCAGTGGGAACTTCTGGGCTTTCCACTGTTGCTGTGACCCTTCAGCCTTCCTTCCTGCTAAGCCGGCAAAGGAACATAGACACCCCCTCAGCTCTGATCTATTTCCCTCTGCTTTTAAGTAAATAAAAGAAGGACAGCAGAACACACCCAGGTCTAAGAAAAGCAAGACTTCTGTCTGTGCTCTCTTTGCCGTTTCTGCCTTCACCTTGCTGAGGACTGAGATTGGAGGGAATTTGTTTGTGGACTTAGAGTCAATGGAGACATAACTATTATACGGAATATTTGCTCTCTGTGTAAATTATCTTTTGTCTAGTACGTTTGCTGATGTTGGCCATGGTGAGGTTTTTCCACCGCTGTATCTGATGGAAGCCAGAGAACAGCCTCTTTCCTTCTGGATCTCTGACAAAGGTGCCTTTATGGAGATGTGGCCCTCTGCCCTTCTATGTTTGAGTATCAATTTGGCCCTCTGATTTCTTCGTTATAATAAGGCTCCTGGTCGGGCATGGCAGCCTCTGATCCAAGCCCCCAACCTTCAGACGTTCAGGTTTTGTACTTCCTGAAACGTTGTGCAGTAATTGGAGATTTGGCTCGGGGTTCTTTGAGAAGATCTCTTTGATTTGTGGAAGGTGATAGACACTGTGAGTCATTTGTGACTTGTCCCCATCATGAGTCTTCTTTGCAGTTGCTGGATGCCCTAGTGGATAACTGTGCAGCAAGAGAGAAAGGGCTACAGTTTTTCAAGTGCATTTTATTCTCAGCCAATAAAATGGCCTCCAACAAACTGGCTTGGTAAAAGATCCAATATGTACCTCCCTTAAACCTTCTGTCAGTTAGGAGCCCAAGTATGCTTGTCTGTTAATGTTGCCTTGCTCCTATACTCCACCGGGGCAAAACCAACAGAAACATTGAAGCAATGAACTGATACATTTTATGCAAGGATGCCTATAAGTGGATTAAAAAACCAAGGGACCACCTGGGATGGCTTTGAGGATATCAAAGGGACACTCGGTTGCCTTTCCATGCAGTAGGGGGCAATTCTTTCTCTTGGTTGCTCAGATAATTTTTCAAGACTGCCTGTGGTTGTCCTGCCTATCAGGAGCTGGCTCCTTTGGAGCCTGAGAGCTTGAACCAAGGCTCCCATTCATTCAGCTCTGGTGACTTCTGAAATCATAGACAAGTCACAAGGTACAAATCACCAATTCCACTGGTGCCAAACTTTGCCATGAGCACGGAAGTCTTGTGAAGAAGCCTCAGCATTCCCTGGGTGGGGTGGCTCAGGAGAACTAGAGCTGACCCAAGGGCTCACCTTTGAAGTCAGCAGCTCTGCCTCTTCCATGTTCTCTAGAAACAATGGTGACTTTCTCTTGAAACAAGATGACCTGAAGTTCTGTTCTTGGCTTCAACTGATCCCTCCTTTAGTCCTTCTTTCCCCGAACTCTCTGAACAGAGGCAGAATGCCTTCCAAATCTCGTTCAAAGTGTTTTTATTGCTGTACGCAGACTCATTCCTGGCCACCCACATCCCTGACTGTTTGCCATGCCTGAGCATCTGGCATGGAGGCCTTGCAAGTGAGAAGCCCATCCAGGGTTTTCTCCTAACGTAATTGACGTGGAAAGCAAGCCAGAGCAGAAACCCAGTGTCAGAAAAGTAAAGGTTTAGCAAACGGAGATCGGAGCTCACTTTAAAGTGTGGAGAGGACATGCTAGTAACCTCAGGTCTGCTCATGGTGCTACCCAGGCTTCGCCTTAGTCTCTCAGATTCAGCAAAGGAGTCCCAAAGAGGGTGCACTTACAATTAGAGGTTTCCTATGTTCTCTCAGAAAATGTTTTCTACAGGGGCGGCCACCGATTGATTATGTGGAGCTGTTTGAATTAATCACTGCTAAATGAAAGGAAATAAAAGTTCAGTCTTCTGGCACCATCACATTCCAGTAGCTGCGTATGGCTTTCATAATGGAGGAGAGAGACGTGGATCAGCTCCATCATCAGAGCAGGTTCTGCCCTGGTCCAGATCACAGCACTGGACCGTTTAGAAGACTGTTGCCCCAGGCAACACCTTCTACCTCTCCCTCCATAGTCGTTATCGTCCGCATCAGGAATGGTCTCCCCTTTTCCAGAGGCAGTCAGGGTGTTTGGTGATATCATCTTAAAGGTGTATTTTCTAGAACAACCTTGAGTTTTCTCATGGTAGCTCACAGATTGGAGAACGCTAGGAAGCCCTTTGATAATTACACTAATCATAGCTGTTTTGTTGCAAACTGGTTGGGAGCCAGGATTTCATTCTAATTTTGTCACACACTAACCTTTCTGGTCTGCATGGGTGGTCTCAGGAGGTGCAGTTCTGTTTATCCTGGAATAGTAGGGTACTGAAGCACACAACTCAATAGCTTGTCCCAGCCAGTGAGTGCGGGAGCTTGGATGTGAACTGTGGTACTGTGATTCCCCTGCCTTTTTGTTCTCTGCAAATGAGATGACATCATCCAGAACTATCCATGTACGGCAGCAGCAGGAATCCCAAAGACATGCTGTGTAGATATCATGCCAGCTCAGCTTCTTATTCTAGGGAACATGCTAGAGCCTAGAGGAGATGAAAATAAAACACCGCTCAAAGCCCAGCTTGGAGAAGTGATGGGGGAAGACAGTTGATCTTCCAGTTAGCTCAAAGAATCCACAGTTGTAGACAGTGGACCAAATCTGATGGCTGCTGGTTGTATAAATAAAGTTTTATTGGGGCACAGCCACACACATTTGCTTCTGTGCAGTCGTCCATGACCATTCCCTTGATACAGCACCACAGTTCAGTACCTGCTGCCTAGATTATAAGATGAGCAAATCCAAGAATATCCTTTTGTACACCCTTCATAGAAAAGGTGCCCCGACTCCCATGCTAAGTCATTCTGCCAGCAGTTCTGAACTTGACCTCCTTGCTCAGCATTTGTTTTTCTTGCTACCTTTCACTATAGACACTTTTGTTTCCTCCTGTGTGCTGCCAACACCTGAGCTTGCATCAACACCGATCTTCCCATTTGATCCATGCTCAGAAACTCAAGTCCCAAAGGCCTTACCATGAATATCGCATGTCTGCCCCTGCTGACAACCACCTTTCTGTCCGTATCTGCCCATTCTCAGGAGGTTTGAGTTAGTTTTCTTGTTGCCCTGGCAAACTGCCTGACAGTATTAGAAGGAAAGTGTAGGGAGACTTCAACCAACCACAACTGGCTAGCCTAGGTGTACACATTCTCACAAGCCGCAGCTTTCCTCAGCACCATGTGTTTCTAGTCTTCCGTTAGTCCATTTATCATGGCGATGGAGCCATGCATGCTGCTGGCTGATTTACGCCAGGCTGGACGGCTTCCCTTCAGGGAAGGAGGTGGTCAGTACGAGGCTCCCAACAGTGTTGACATTAACAATGGTGGACAGAAAGTAAACAAACTAGAACTGGAAGAAACAAGCACCTCGTGGTGACGGACTTGAAGATGGGAGTGGAGAGAGTGTAGGTGAAGATGGCTGTGCCATCAAAGGCCGGGTTAACAGCGTCAGCTTGGACTTCTCTTGCCACCTCTTTTACTTCACTAATCCCAGAGCAGCCTCCCCACGTAGCTAATTAGACCTGGAAAGCCATTCCAGCTGCTAAAAGGCCCTGACTTCAGACAAGTGATTTAAATAACAGTGCAATTTCAAAAAAAATGTATAACCTTCTTTGGATGAGCATGTACAGATGTCTTTTCTTTAAGTTTCTCATGTATATGAATATTTTAAGCACAAATGAACCACTAAGATAAGAAAGTGATTTTTTAAAAAAAGATCCTCACAGAACCTAGCATAACAATGCCAGTCTTTCAGTTTTACTCGCTTCAGTTATGTATGGTGCACCAAGCAGAACCACTGTGTGCCATTTCTTTACATAGCTGCTACACCTTTAAATGTCCATAGCTAGGTGGCCAGTCCTTCGGTCTGTACACTGAATAAAAATATCTATCTTCTGTGAATTATCCTGAAACTCTTAAACATAAATGACCTCATAAAGAAGTTTATTTACCCAAAATGTGCTAGTAGCATCTTGCTCACCAGCAAAGCAATAAACTTCTCAAAAATATTAGTGTTGACATTTGAATAAATGATGGAAACTTTCTATCTTAAGGACACATGTCCCATCAGTTGGAAATAGTGCCTTAAAAGAAAAAAAAAGGGGGGGGGCATTGCTTCATTGGAATTAACTGATATAAAATATTTGCTATTGCAATAGTTCTAGAAAATATGCTGAAAATTGCTTCCTGGCATTTTTAAAATTAAATAGTCAATTATGATTTTTAAAAAAGAAGGAAGATGTATTTTGTTTCACAGTGTGAGGATACAGTCTGCTTTCCTGTCTTGGATTTGTTATGATGAAATCTGTGCACAAAAGCAACTTAAGGGAGGGAAGCAGGGTTTGTTTTAGCTCAGTCATGGAGGGGAAGACGAGGCAGCAGGAGTGTGAAGTAGCTGCTCACATCCTTTCCATAGTAAAGAAGAGAACAATACCTGTCTGTCTCACCTTCCCAATTTGAATGCTCCGAGATCCCCCTGTTCAAGGACTGGTTCCACCCATAATAGGCGAATCTTCTCACCTCAGTTAACTTAATCAGAGTAATCAATCCACCTACAGGCATGTAGAGAGGCCCGTCTCCCAAGTGTGATTCTAGATCTGTCAAGTAGGCACTCACCGTCACACCCGCCATTGTGGTGGGGAAGACGTGGCAGCTGGTCACATTGCAACCGTAGGCAGGAGGCAGAGAGAGGTGAATGCTGCTGTTCATGTCTCTCTGTTAACCCTTGGTACCCCAGTCCATGGGATGTGCCACCCACATTGGAGTAGGTTGTCCAGCCTCAGCTAACCCTCTTTAGAAAACTCTCACAGGTGGAGGTGTATCTCCTAGGTGATTCCCCGCCTGGCCCTATCGACGGTGAAGATTAACTGTCACACTTGTGCAACTGTCACACTTGTGCACACAGTGTTCACTTCATGTCTCTTTTCTTGATTATAAAAGATGTTTGTGCAGAAAGCAGAGACGTATTAACTTGAGGTTCTGTTGGCAGTTTTAATGTCGAAACTCGGTGGAATAAGATTGTGAGCAAACAGAAGTCTTGGGAAATGCTCAGTGATTTGGCACACCACTAGGAATTTGGTAATTTTCTTCAGGGAACCTGGTTTGGATGCTCATTGTCTTCCTTGGGTCTCTTCCCATACCCCAGAGAAACGGCAGACTAATACAGTGTAAGAGTGACCTTTCATGGTCAGAGACAGCAGAGCCTGACACAGAGTGTGTGTCCCCCCCCCCCCCGTCAGCCTTTCAGTCCTTGGTCTCCACTGCGGTCTCCAGCAGGTGGCCACCTCAAGTTGCTCCACGGCCACTCAGCTTATTCCCTAGCTATTCAGATTCACTCGTGGTGACCTGATATTTTATGTCCTTACATGCTGTCTCTCCTCACAGAGAACCTGGAGAGGGAGCACTCCCATCCACCTCTCCACTGCCTGACTGTGCTTCTGTGACTCAGTACCTCAGGGCTGCACACATCTAAGGCTCTAGGTCGCACCACTGTGTGCTCTGCCCCACAGCATGCCATCAGTTTTGTCTACTGTATTATGATAGCGTTATCAACTCTGAGGCATCAGGGAAGGGCTGTGACATTAGGGGACTCACAAAAGCCTGGGTTTGGGAGAGGCCTGGTTTTTGTCCCTTCACATGGGATAGTTGGATCTCAGTCCCACACCAAGACATGCTAGTGGAACCTTCTGCCCTTCCTGTGTTGCAGAGTTCAAGCCCAGTGACCCTGCAAAGCCAGATAGCCCAGGGTGTGCCCAGATCTGGGGGTCCTTCAGAAAAATGAGATGGCTAGATTAATCACTTGACTCAGGGCTTTGACTCAAGCATGGGGAAAGAATTCAACTCCAAGGGTGCATGCCGACCTCATGACATCCCTTCCATGTGGCATGGCAACAGTTCCCAAATTGCCCATGCTTGTGTCTGTGGAAAATGGTGCCTTGGTCAGCTTTCTCCTGCGCATCACTTCCTATAGACTGTAAAGGAGCACTGTGAACCATGATGACCAGCTAGGCCGCAGCTGTGGCTCAAAGAGCATTGGCCTAGAGACAGAATGCCACAAACTTTTCTTTTCTTCTGCAGATCCAGCACATACCACCCCAAGGGCTTTGATGTCACTGTGAAATACACACAGGGAAGCTGGACTGGCTTCGTGGGTGAGGACCTTGTCACCATCCCAAAAGGCTTCAACAGCTCTTTCCTGGTCAACATTGCCACGATTTTTGAGTCTGAGAATTTCTTTTTGCCTGGGATTAAATGGAATGGAATTCTCGGACTCGCTTACGCTGCCTTGGCCAAGGTAAGGCAGGTCTGTCCATTCAAGTTAATTAGATGAGGCAATGGGCTTATGAAAACTTGTTATTAAAGGGACTGGAACAGGGCTCCTGGGCTGTCCTGGGTGGTAGCTGCTAAAAATCACAAAGCTAATGAGACGCATGTTCACACAATGAAGTTTCCAGGCATGTCTGCTACTTGGGGTAACTTTCTTTAACATATAATGCTAGTTTTTGGTTTGTTTGGGGGGGGGGTGTTGTTGGGTGAGCATCACACAAATGAATAGAGACCAGAGGTTGGTATCATGTGTCTTCCTCAGTTACTCTTTGCCTTTTTTTTTTTTAAGACTGTCTCTCAGTGAACCTGAAACTTACCAATTCATTGAGGTTGGCCAGTCAGCACACCGCAGGGAACCCCTTTCTCCTCCTCCCCAGAGCTGGTGTTATAGGCTTCTTCTGCTATATCTGACTTTTTACATGAGTTCTGGGGAATCAACCTTAGGTCCTCATGATCCTGCTTATATAGCAAGCCCTTTACCAGTTGAGCCATAGTTCCAGCTCCGTTTCGTTGTTTTGTTAATGTTTTTGTTTACTTAATTTTTGTTTTTTTTTTTTTTTTTTTTTTTGGTTTTTTTCGAGACAGGGTTTCTCTGTGGCTTTGAAGCCTGTCCTGGAACTAGCTCTTGTAGACCAGGCTGGCCTCGAACACCCAGAGATCTGCCTGCCTCTGCCTCCCGAGTGCTGGGATTAAAGGCGTGCGCCACCACCGCCCTGCATTGTTTTGTTTTGTTTTTGTTTTTAATTTATCAGAATGTGAGTCTTATAGATTGTGGAGTTTGCTTAGAAATGTTGAGGGTGACATTAAAGGGAAACATACATGTAATTAATCTCTTAGGATCGTATGAAGACAAGGCCTATGAGTGACACTCAACCATCACAATGGTAGAGATGCTCTCTCAGGGCTGAGGGCAGTGCTGTCCTATCACCCCTGGGGACCCCTGGGGAGACACCAGCAACTGGAATGTGATCAAGTGCCCTGTGGAAAGCCAGCCCCTGTAGGAATGACCAGGGAGAAACACCAGAATGCTATGCTTACAAAATCAGAGCCTTCCCAAGACAGGATTGGGTCGTATCCAATGTTTGTGCTTGGATCCAATCCAAAGAAACGATGCTTTGCTAAAAGAGGGTAGACAGGGGAGGATCTACCTGGGGTAGTTGCCAGAGGCAGGCAGATTCCCAGAAGGGATGTATCTGGGAGACAGGCAGGTATTATGCCCTTGAGAAAAGCAGAAGGGGTCACCTGTCCTGGCCCTGCAGCTGGGCACCACTCCCTGGCTCAGTGGCTTAGGCCTAAACGTTGAACCCTATTTTAGTGCAGGGAATAGCGTAGCCACATGGACAGTGGACCTGTTTGGCCCAGGACAATGCAGAAAAGATTGTTCATCCACCCTGTGGAACAAGTGCTCAGTTCCAGCCTTTCAACAATGGTGTGTGTGGACAGCAAATGGGGAATCACAGCCCTTGGAGTCTCCTGGAGAAGTGGGTTACCGAGTGCTTGTCAGATGCCAGGCATAGGACATCACAAGGCAGCTCCATGAGGCAGACCCTGTGAGGCTCTTGCATTCCTTTTACACATGTGGTCGCTTCAGTGAAGAGCTTTAGCATTGACTGAAGCATGGGCCCCAGGCCACTCTCACTCTGTTGTAGAGCTAGGACTGGCTCAAGAGCCCCTTTGTTCTTGGCATTGCGGACAGACTTCGTAGATGTGAAGACTGGCATGGAACCTGAGTTCCTAAGTCCCCTTCTGCTGACAGCGTGACCCTGACCTTGGGTAAATCATATCTTTGGGTGGAAATGAAAAAGAAGATGAATTTAATGCTAATTATTCTGAAGAACAAGCCTCAATTAAGCGGAATTAATAATGTATAAAGCCTTCGTGAGAAGAGACTACCTTGGGGTTTCTGGGGAGGCTCCAGACTCTCCCCATGACCTTTTTAATCTTTTCATCCATGAAATCCCAAGATTTCTGATGGTTAGTTTCAGGCGAGCCATTGGAGGATCTGATCATGGTCTCTGTAGGGTGTGGGGTGCATCTGGAAGGACCAGCTGGGTAGCCTTGATCAGGTGTCTTACCCCTGAGACAGTGGGGCTGGCTGAGGACTGGGTGGGTGCCCTGGTGGGTAAGGCAGGCATCACAACCACTAGGGGGCACCTTATGCTGCAGATTCCAGCCCCCATTGTACACCCCTTAGATCTGGATTTTTCAGGGTTGGTTCTGAACAACTCTAGATTTTTCAGTCCTTGAGGGATTCTGAGGTCCAAGGCTTAAGGACAAAATGACTCATAAAATAACACCATGAACTATGCATGTGTCGGGTTGTAACGAGGCTTTCTCTTTCCCACCACCAGCTTCCAAATCATGACACAGAGACTTATTAATTTTGAAAGCCCGGTCTTAGCTTAGGCTTGTTTCTAACTAGCTCGTATAACTTTAATTAACCCGTTTCAATTAATCTACATGCTGCTACAGGACTTGTGACTTTTACCTTTCTTCTTCCATGTCCTGCTTCCTCTACATCCAGCTGAAGACTTCCCCTTTCTTCTTTCCAGAGCTCTCTTTGTCCAGAAGTCCCACCTATACCTTCTGCCTAGCTATTGGCTATTTAACTTTTTATTAAACCAATCACAATGACATATCTTTATACAATGTAGTCAAATACTTATAATATCAGGCTCTTTCTATGCAGAGACCTTGGGCCCCTTAACCCCCAGAACAAGTCAGACAGGCAACTGTGGTCACAGTTGCCAGATAAAGGGAACAAACTAGTCAGGACCAGTTCAAGAATTGGCCAGACGTGAAGCAAATACTCATCCTCTGCTGCCTCTTAGGAAGGGGAACCAGACCTCAGCCACCCCTTGGTGAACACTGGCTCTCAGTCCATCCAGACACACAGTCTTTCTGCAGAAATCACATGGGAGATGGTGCTAAATCCAGAGTAGGATTACAGGAACAGAGACAGAAGGGGGAGGTAGCCAGAGAGTGGACTGAGGAGATGGGAGGCTCCTCATTCGTGCTGGAGCTTAGAATTCTCATGACTAGTAAGCAGCTATTCCTCCAGAGTGACCAGGAACAGGGTTTCTCTACCACAGCTGAGCATTGCATTTGTCTGGAGAAACTGGCAACCCAAGCAAGACATGGTGCTACATGCCGGTGACCCCAGCTGTTCTCAAGATCAAATCAAGAGGATTGCTGAGTTGAAGAGCAACCTAGGCCACATAGTGAAATTCTCTCTCAGGTGAAAGCAAACAGTAAAATTCTGGCAACTCATGGTAGCCAGCCCTGGTATCTCTCCATTGCCAAAGTCTAAACTAACTTCCTTCATGGCCCCTGCTAGTCTATCCTAGCCCAAAGCTCTTTACAAAATGCCTCCTTCACCATGGACACTCTTGTGAAATGTCCTTCAAACACGTAGCTCCATGCAGGAGAGGCACAGGGCAAAGGAAGTCTGTAATCCTGCATTGAGGAGTGACCGTGATGGCTGGAATACCAGGGACTGGGATGTGGGTCCCTGGTCCTTGTAGGTCAATGGTTATTTGTATGTTGGATGGCTTTGGGGATAGGTGGGACTCTTAGAGTAACTGTGTTCTGCTCCAAGTATCTAAGCCCAAATCAGTAACCCACCACCACAGGTTCACATACCTTCTGTCTTGATATGGTGATAAACAGCTTGGTAGCATCCCAATAGCTTCTGGACATATAATACTTTAGTGGTATAACCTCAAATGCCAGATAGAAGGAAGCAATGTGGGAGACTTATGAGTGATCACATCCTGTTTCAAGCATGTGTATTGGTTACCATGAAGATTCCTTTTTTAACATAATTCTTTATTGATGCTTTGGAAATTTCATATCATGTATACCAGCCCCACTCACCTCCCAGTCCCTCCCTATCCGCTCCTCATCCCTGCAGTATGCCTCCCAAATAAATTTTTAAAAAACGAGTTCACTCCTCCACCTTTCCAACACCTCTTCATTCATCCTAGTAGTACCATAAGCCGTTGTGTATCACACAATATACCCTTTCTGTCCTAACATCCAGACACACAGAATATCCATCGCAATGAGATGTTGGTTTGGTTCAAGGTCTCTGGCACACCATCATTACTTGTCCCTCATCCAAACTCCTCTCAGATGTCCTTTTTTAACGCACGCCTTTAATCCCAGCACTCGGGAGGCAGAGGCAGGTGGATCTCTGTGAGTTCGAGACCAGCCTGGTGTACAAGAGCTAGTTCCAGGACAGGCTCCAAAACCACAGAGAAACCCTGTCTCGAAAAACCAAAAAAAAAAAAAAAATTGTTTTTATTGAGCTATCTATTTCTCTCCACCCCCTCCCTTCGTCTCCCCTCCCCTTCTGCCCCCTCCTAACCATGAAGACTCTGAAGTAGAAAGTCCAAGAATATCAAAGGAGAGCGATGTTGACTATACTCAGTGGTCACAAAGCAGTAACTGTCTCCTCCACCTTTCTGCAGCCATCAAGTTCTCTGGAGACCTTCTTTGATTCCCTGGTGGCCCAAGCAAAGATTCCGGACATTTTCTCCATGCAGATGTGCGGGGCTGGATTGCCAGTAGCTGGATCTGGTACCAACGGAGGTAGTCTTGTGGGTATCTTTCAGTCTTAAAGGGATGAAAAAAATCACAAATTGATGGGGTTTCTGTTTAATTAAAAACAAATCAGAACTACTAGACACACAGTCTTATATAGGTACTGGTCAGACACCATATAGGAAATGGTTAACCACTGCTAAATATTAGGTACCATAGCAGGATTTAATGGTAATTTAATAACTTTGTCATACAACCTTTAGAAGATGGATAATGGTCCAGCCATCTAAAAATATGATTCTCATTGCTTCTCGAAACTCCACCAAGACAATAAGTTTTCTTACTGTCCTTTGAAAATACACAAAGCAGCTGGTTTTCTGTGAGAAGATGTACCAGCAAGTAAGGGATAGTGGGGAGGTACAACAAGTGGTCCTCTTCTAAGTAGGGCATACACACCTAGGATTTCCAAGCACTTAATGGGAAGCAGAGCCACTCTCCCATCTTCCTCCCACTTCTCTTCCTCCTCTTCATTCCACCCACACACAAGCGCATAGCACCCAGAAAAAAATGTTTAGAAGGAAATGAAATCAGGGCAGTGTAGCCCATCGGGATGGTGCAGGCCAACCTTCCCTGCAGAGGAAGGGCGAGTACAGAGGAAGATAAGAAGAGCCCCTCTTTGGGAGGTGTTTCTAGTCCCTGTTCTCACGGCAGCAGGATCAGCACCAGTCATTGCCTTCTGCTAACAGCCCACCTGCCCCGAACACTTTTATCGTCTCTTTCTGAAGGGGCAGGGAGGCCTAGGATTGTGGGGTAACATTGTTTTTGAAAAACAATGTCTTGATTAGGAAATCTTATGGTCTGTTTCCCTTATCTCTGGCTTCTGAGGCGGTAAATCAGTGCCAGTCAGGGTGGTTTAACTACTCTGCTGCATTTGTTTGAGGGAACTCTCAGCATCATGGAGGTGGATCTGAATGCCTGGGATACCAGTGGAACATCTTTGTCAGACTAGGGCAAAGTATTGTGGGACATGACTAATACCCTCCCAAAATCTTCAATAAATGGGGAATTTTGAAGCATCACTATTAGCTGTAGAGCATCAGAATAAAGTGCAGGTACTGTTTTGAATGGGTTTTACCCTGAGTAGATGCTTCTCTGTGGAAGCTATTGGTGTAGCCACATAGTTTTTACCTGTTACATTTGTACCTGTTTTTCTTCCCAGGTCCTGGGTGGGATTGAACCAAGTTTGTATAAAGGAGACATCTGGTATACCCCAATTAAAGAGGAATGGTACTATCAGATAGAGATCCTGAAATTGGAAATCGGAGGCCAGAGCCTCAACCTGGACTGCAGAGAGGTGAGAACCTTCCAATCCTGTTGGATTCTGCCTGTAGGTGCTGGAGAAGACTCAGTATTTAACCAGGACCTGGGCATGAACTCATAAAGTGTGTCGTCATATTACAGGGTAGCTCAGAAGATCCTTACAAGAAGACACAGCCTTTATCCATGATGAGTACAAATCAGTAAATTATATGCATGTGTACACACACACACACACACACACACACACTATATAGATGGATAGATAGATAGATAGATAGATAGATAGATAGATAGATAGATAGATAGGTAGATAGGTAGATAGATAGATATAGCCTTAATATAGGTGCTGAATATTGAAGAGAGTGACCAACTTCATTTTCATCTTCTGGTCATCTTGGCCAGATGGTTCCTCAACTGTGTTGAAAAGAACCTTTATCGGGATAGAAAATGGAGATTGAACTGTCATTAGCTTTATCCTCCTTGAACAACACACACACACACACACACACACACACACACACACACACACACACAAAATTTAAGACCCCAAAGATACAGCTGCTTAACAGTGCCACCAGGAAGACACGCAGGCATCTCGCATTGGCCACACACCTGTCTCACACTGCATTTGACTTCTTTTGTGTTCTGTTATTAAAATTATGACAATTTGAGGAAGCCTCAGTCCTGTGTGCCAGCGTTCAAATGGCTTCTGAAGCTTACTACTCAGTGACTATACAGCTCCTTGTAGCACTTCCCCTCCTGTTGCCTCTCACATGTGTCCACACTGCCCTGCATGCTCATGATTACAAACACCTGTAATAAATGTTGGTCTACCCCGGTGCTGTTGAGTTGGGTCCCAAGTCCACATTTCTGCACTGTCAAAGGTCCTTAGTTATCACTGAAGTCTCCAGGCTCATAGTAAAAAGAGTACAAAGTGTGTGTTATGTGTGTGTTGTTATTAAAACAAAAACAAATAGAGGTGTCCAACCAGAGTTGTCCTTTTTCTGCTGGTCAAATAATAGAAAAGTGAATTTTGAATAGTTTGTAAGTAACTTTTAAAAGAATCATTTTAATCTCTAAAGTCCAGTGGCCCATCCCTCTGCCCATCATGAGGGAAGGGCAACTTGGGCAGCTCCAAGAAGGCAAAAAGCTCTACCTGGGAACTCAGGACTGTGGTTCCATTCCTTTTTTGTGCCTCAGATAGTTCATCTATGGAGGGAAAGCAGTGGCATGGGTGCCCCCTGACTCCTGAGCTCTGGAGATAAAATGACTCATAGTCACCACTGAGCTACTGTGGCTGTATGAAGTTGTCAGTGACAGACACAGTGATGGAAATGGGATCGCAATGGATGAGATTTGCAGCCGTGCTCAGTGCTTTCCCCTTCTTGTTTTAGTATAATGCGGACAAGGCCATCGTGGACAGTGGCACCACACTCCTGCGCCTGCCCCAGAAGGTGTTCAATGCGGTGGTGGAAGCCGTGGCACGCACATCTCTGGTGAGTCCCCAGGTGCTTGGGAGTGTTCCAGAACACAGCTGTGTGTTTTCTGTCTCTGGACTATTGCTCAGTGTTCTGAAGATTTTAAAGAGCGGTTGTTTTGTAAATTGTTGCTTATAAAGTTACCTTTTGATGTGAATCTATCCATAAACAATATCTTCATGTCAACTTCAGAGGGTTTGGTTCTGAGTGTGCAGTATTTCCAGTGTTTTAACTAATAGTTGAGTTTACACAAGAGTTGTTTTTTTTTTTTTTAATCTGGGGTAAAAAGCATGATTATGTCATATGCTTCTTACAGAAATATGGTCTTCTGATAGAAATATGGTCTGGGGACAGTATTGCCAAGTGATACGCTTCTTATGCAGACATTATGGGGTATACTAATAACCAGACTCACCTGGATAAGATAGCTCATTGGGTAAAGGTGCTTACCAGTCAAGTCTGACATCCTGAGTGGGATCCCCAGAACCCGTAGAAAGGTGGAAAGAAAGAACCAGCTCCGCAAAGTTTTCCTTCACATGGATGCTATGCCACATGTGTCTTCCCTTCCTCAGTAACAATAAATAATAAAATCTAAAAAAATAAATGAAACTTTAAAAACACAACAGTTTACAGCATATGTGTTACACAGCGTATGGCCTTTCGGTAAGCTTCATACACAAAATAACCTTGAAAAGTGTGGTGTGTCAGTGTATAAAACAGTTACACGGCTGTTTGCTGTCGCTCTGCCTCTCCACAGCTGTCAGTGCGTAGGTATGCTCACACTAGCACCTGTTGACCTGTGAAGGAAGCGCTGGGCTGTGACGACACATGGCTATGATGTGTCCAGAGAGAGGAATGGTCCCCTCCATTATGGTCTGGGGACCACCACTGTTTCCTCATGCTTTCACGGGTATGAAAACTTACCTAGCATGACTGTGTGCTAAAGTTACAGGGAAGCACACTTGTATTTGTGTCCTTTAAAACGAAAGAAATAAGCCCCAAATCTACTCCCTCTTCGGTCTTCATCCAAACTGGAATTGCGTCTAAACATTGTATAGGAGACAAGCCAGTTGGCCAAAGTAACGTTGTTTCATGGCCATATCCTGAAATATAAATATATCCTGATTGAGAACAGTGTATTAGTCAGGGTCCTCTAAAGAAACAGAACTGGTAGAATGAATATATTTGATTTATTAGATTGACTCATGATAAGCCAGCAATGACTGACAGCTGACAGCCAAGACTAGCCGTCAAAACCAGCATAGCTTTTGATGCTTGCCTACTGTTTCTGCCAGCACCATCTCAACTTTCCAGTCAGTGCAGACCAACAGTATGGACCAAAAACACCTGTCCGGGGCAGGGGAGATGGCTCCGTGTCTGGGGCACTTGCTGTGTGAGCATGAGGACTGGAATTCCGAGCCCTAGAATCCATGTCAGAGCAGGCAAGTGTGGTGGCTTCCCGGAATTCTGCACTCGGGAGGCAGAGGCAGGATTCTCAGGGCAGGCTGGCTCGCTAGACAAGCTGGAATTGGTGAGCTCTGGGTCAGCAAGAGACCTTACCCCAATAGAGTGAAGAGACACTGAGGAAGGCACTCATGTTAACTTCAGGCCTCCACATATATTGTAGTTAGGGTTTTTGTTGCTGTGATAAAACAGCAAGACCAAAAGAAACCTGGGGAAGAAAGAGTTTATTTCAGCTCACATCTTTCAGGTTACGATCCATCGCTGAAGGAAGTCAGGGCAGGAACTCGTGTCAGGAACCGAGAAGCAGGAGCTGATACAGAGGCCAAGGACGGGTGCTGCTTACTGACTTGTTCCCCATGGTTTGCTCAGCCTGGCCTACTTTCTTATAGCACCCAGGGCCACCTGCCCTGGGGTGGTCCTACTGATGGTGAAATTGGCCCTTCTGTATCAATCATCAACTGAGAAAATGTACCACAGGTTTCCCCACAAGCCAATCAATTAAAGGTCTTCTCAGATATGTTTAGGTTTGTGTAAAGTTGACGTAAAACTAGCCAGCAACCGCACATATACACACTTGCAATCATACCTGCATATATGAGCACACACGTGTAAGCATGCACACATGAAAACATTCCTATCACATACACACATGAAAACATCAGTCTGTGCAGCGGCAGGTGTCAAAGGGTGTGTATTTATTAGTGGCTTGCTCATTGCTGGGACATGATACCTCACAGAAGGATTTGTGTTCTTCATGGTTTCAGAGGTGTCAGCTCATTGTGGTGGGGAAGTTGAGGCAGAGCAGAGAAGCACGTGTTGTACTATCCAGGACGCAGATAAAGGGAATACAGGAGAGGGCCAGGACAAGACAAAGCTCTAGACCCTTCCCCAGTACCCTCTGCTAGCTGGACTGCACCTCCCACCTTAATGCTCTCCCCCACAATGCCATGATATTCTGAATCCCTCAAGGAAGTAACATCAGGTCAGATCCCTAGCACTGAATCACTTCCCAGAAGCCCAGCAAATGGGGGGAACACTCCATATTCAATACATACCAAGTAAAACTAAATCCCCTCCAGTTTCCTCTGTTTGGTAGCAGGGAACCCTTAGAGAGGACCCCCGCTTCCATCTGTGGGTTTGTTGAGACTGTTTCTATATAGTTCCCTCTGTCATCTTTATCTACCACCTGGGTGCATCCCTATCCCTTCTTCCATCGTGACTTCTCTCATAGCTTGGCTGTTAGGCTGGGTGACCCATCAAGGGCTACTTGGGAGGCCAGGGTGCCCAGCATTTCTTCCATGTCAGCGTGGCTGACCAACTGTTGGGCTGTCTGCTGCCTCCCTTACTCTGCCATGTCTCTGGTGCTGCCCTCTGCTGCTGTTTCTCCATGTCAGCTTGCTCCACGCTTCTGAAAGTCTGAAAGAAAAGACCCTCTAGAGAGAGACCTTTTATTAGGACCAAGGCTGCACCACCAGGGGAGGAGCCCCAGAGTAGGTCTCCCAGCCGACTGCTGTGTGAACCTGAACAGGAACAGCCTGTTTGTACAGCTCAAGAAGGGGTGTTTAAGCCAATCGCAGGATTTGTGTGACCACTAACAGACATTTGCTCTGAACCAATCACAGCCATTCATTTGGGACCAATTATAGCCTTGCCTCTTAGCACCTCTCCAAACAATACCTTTTCTAGACTACCAGGAGAATTGCTCCCTGCTTGGCCAGGGTGGACATGGTTACAGGATCATCTGGAGTTCATCCGGGCTTGTCACAACAAAAAGTCTTACAGTAAATATTTCAAACAGCCCCAGCTTAGGCAGCGTCTTTAGTAGTGAGCAGCCCCTGCCATCTTTGCGTAGTCTGAAGGCATCTCTGGAATGTTCTTTGTGGCCGAAACCAGTGAAGAGCAGTCAGGCTGTCTGCTAGGCTGATAGTTGCTTTGCTCAAGACAGGCAGAGCAGCAAGGGGTAGTCCACCAGCTGCTAACTAAGGAATCAAATCGCTTTGTGCCCAGATCTATGCTTATTTACAGGAAAAATGAGCATCAGAGGTGTAGTTAAATTAAAGGCTTAACATTGATTGATTTTGTAACTGGTTTGTGCAATGGTGGCTCCATCCTGTGCCCAGAGAGAGCTGAGTGTCCCTTGTCTTTCTCATGCCTACTCACGGTCCTCACTAGATAACCAAACATGAACATATTGTGCCCAGGGTCTGCATGGGATACTGGCAAGGGGCTGGAGTGAGACCAAAAATGGCCAAATCCCAGCTACTGGCAGGAAAGCATATAACCATGTCTGTGTGTTATATTCCAGCAGAAATCTGGGAATGAGAGAGGCATCAGTTATTCTCTCCCCAAATTACAGAAACCTGGATCTATATAGGAAGAACACCCAGCAGGAAAGCGTCACAGGTTTTGGTTTCCAGTGTCAGGCAGTGGTCCTGAACAGCCCTGCCAAAATCAGAGCAAATCCATATCTCTGCCAACAGCTGCTACACCCAAAAAAATGCCAAGTCAGTCTTTCCATGCTGTAAAGTTAGAATGCTTGCTTAAAATCAGACCCTACTTAAAATAAGGAGCATATGCCCTGTGCTTAAATATAAGTCTGTCCTCTGAGGGAGTAGTGTGAGCGCCTTCAGGCTTTATATTCTGAGCTCTGAAGGATATTTTCAAGAGTCACGGGGACCACATGAGTGTCAGGTGTGCAGCCAGCAAGCCACAACCAGCCCTCACACGAGCCTGTGTGGGTTAGTGGAGGGGCGAGGGGTTCGTACCTTGAGTTCATCTCAGCATCTGATGACTTAAGCAAACCACGAGGAAGAGGCAAGGAGATTACGGCATTTGTTTGCTGTGTCTAAAATTATCCTCTGATTTCACTCGGCACCTGCACCAGGGAGGAAAGGCAGGAGATTGCCAACCTTGGGCAGGGCTTATTCTAGTAGTGTGAGTGTCCTTTGCCCTACAGTGTAGGGCCTCTGGATGTCAGTTCCCTTTACCTACAGGCCTCATGGAAGCCCATGCTCTTGGCCTGGGTTAGATCTAGACTAGAAGGTACTGTAAGGCCTGTCCCTCAGTGTGTGTGTTTTCAGGCAGGATGTAGAAAGAAATGGTTCTAGATCTGTGCATGAAAGGGATCTTCTGGAGCCCTAAGATCCACATCCCAGCTGTTGCATCCCAGCAATGCTCAGCCCAGCACCTCCTTGGCTGTAGAACCCGCCATCAAAGTGGAATCTACACAAAGTGCCTCCCAACCTAAAAACTGACCTGAGGTCGGAATACAGCAGCCCCAGGGGATGTTTTCAGGAACAGAAAATACACCTCCAGATCTGACCTGCACCACTTTGGTCACTTGCCTGGTCTGTCTGGGACTCACTCTTTATTACACAGTGGAGCTGGCCATGTGCTTAACTGGAATACTGGGCACTCCCGGGAGGCCCAGGCTCTTACCTCGGTCAAGTCCAGCAAGATGATAAATCCTCTGTCCTGATTAACTCATCAGGGAAAGGGCCCTATGAAACATACTGGTGATCCATCACTTCTGTAAGAGACAAAAATATATTAACACCTGCATTAGAAACCTAACAAGTCTACCACGACTGTGCAGGTGACTTCACACCCCCAGAGAGTGGGTGGTGGTACCTAGCAGGGGCCATTGTTGCACACAGCACTTACCTGGCATTCAGGATGTTAGGTGTCACCTCTTTCTCAGGACTGGCTTCCTGGCCCTAGCTTCTCCCGACCTCGTGAAGAGTCTCTCATCCCCCATCACCATCTGCTAGTGACTCTAGGGTACATATCTATCCTAGCCGTCCCCTAGAGATCAGGGAACTCAGGACACAGATGAACTGCATGCATGTCCTCTTAATCACACCTGTGGTGCTGCTGAACGCAGACCTGAGTAAATGGAGTGCAGACTTTGACTGTCTCACATCAGCACTGAGTCTCTCCCAGACTCCCCTGGCCTTTCTTCCTGCCACGGCACCCAGTGGGCAGGTTCCTGTCAACACCTTTGCTGCAGTTCTGCCTACCGCCTTTCTCTCACTCCTTGGGAAGCTCCACTGGTGACAGTCCACCTCCACCCTTGGCCACATGTCCCCATAGCTCTGTCAGACACATTCCTTCCACCAACGTGTGGCTTAGGCACAGCCCAGAACCTGTAACTGAAGGAAGCTGCTCATTTCCCTGCAGGTAGAAGTAGGTGAGTGGGTGGCCTTGCCTTTCCTGTTCTTGATAGGAGACATGGGTGGCCTTTTGATCCTGAGTGTCACTCATTTTTCCCACATGTCCTCAGTGTTGTCTTTGTGTAGGCATTGGGCCCACATAGTGATACACACACAAGCACTGCAGGGGACACTGTCCTGAGATGTTCTAGGTTCAAGTCCAGGATCATTCATCACCAAAGTGCGGGGAGGGGGAGAAGGGTGGGAGGAGGGGGAGGGAAATGGGAGGGTGGGAGGAGGAGGAAACTTGTTTTTTTTTTCCTTTTCTCAATAAAAAAAAAAACTGAAAAAAAAAAAGATTTGTTACCATGACCTCCCCAGGGAAAGGCCGAGTGAGTGGGTTTGATCAATGTGCTAGTGTTAAGACAGGAGCCAGGGAGGCTTTCTGGATGAGATGGGGTCTGGGCTGAGGTCTTCAGGGGGGTGTTTAAGAAGAACACTGCATTAGGAAGCAACTAATGTCCTGAATCCCTGGAGTCCCTATGCAGGCAATGCCCCAGAGAGCCTAAGAGGCCGCCGTGATGGGAAGTTTTAACTGTCATATTGGCACAAAGTAGATGCAGGAAGAGAATTACAGTTGAAGAATTAGCTAGATCAGGTTGGCTTGTGGGCATGTCTGTGAGGATTATCTAGATTGTTCATTGATATGAAATACCCAGCCCATTGTGGGTGGCACTATTCTCCAGCCGGGGCCTGACTGTGTAAGAGAAGGGAAAACTGGGAGAAGGCAGGCAGACAGCACAAGTGAGTTTCGGTCTGCTCTCAGCTGTGACTACAGTGCCTCTAGCTGCTTCTCAGTCCTGACCTGAACTGTAAGAGGAGTGGTCCACAGTTCACACAAAAGGCCTAAGCTGCTTTTTGGTCAGGGTATTTTATCACAGCAACAGAAACGGAACTAGAATAGATACTTTCAGAACTTCTGACTTCTAAAGGCATGTTGCTGTGGCCTTGGGGAAGTTGTCACACTAATCTCTGCTTTATCCCCCCCCCCCCCCCCGCTGGTGTTGTGAAAGGGAACATTGCCACAGGGACTGGAGTGTTGGAAGGCTGAGGTCCTCCTCTGCCAAGTGTTTTAACAGTGCCTAATCCCAGGAAGTGATCTGGTGTCTTAGCGTTTTAATAATAATTATTATGTCATCAGCTTCACTTCCAGAAGACTGATGTCCCTGTCATTCTGTCCTGATGAGACGTTGTTTATTCCCGTGGGCGTCTAGTGCTGGGACCGGACCAGGAAAGTAGAGAACCGTTTCCTGTTTTGTACCAGGCTAGTCCCTGCTTCTCACAGGATCTGTTTTGTCTAGATTCCAGAGTTTTCTGATGGCTTCTGGACAGGGGCCCAGCTGGCGTGTTGGACAAATTCTGAAACACCATGGGCATATTTCCCTAAGATCTCTATCTACCTGAGAGATGAGAACTCCAGTCGCTCCTTCCGAATCACCATCCTGCCACAGGTACGAACTTGGATCCGTGGTCTTCTCCTTATTTGCACGTGCAACTCACAAAACCAGATTTCACGCATGACTAGGCACCTGTGGCCACAATGACGCCACCACACTGTTGCTTGTTCATGAGCCTACAGGTCTTCTGGTCTCTGACAGTTTGCTTCAAATGGTCCTGGTCAGGAGGGAGTGGACCGGTCTTGGCTGGAGCCTGGGATGGTATGGGCTCAGCTCACATGTCTGGGGTCAGGTTAGTGACATGATAATCCCGTGTGTCTTTCAACCACCAGAGAGCCCGGTGACAGTGGGGATCTGAGAGGAAAGAGCCCCAGACAGTCCCGGAGCACTGGCCCTTTTCCCTCCCTGTTGTCACCAAGAGGAGCCTGCAGTGGACCTAGATTCTAGAGCTAGGGACACCGTCTCCCCGTCTCCCTGCGGGGAGTCACATAGCCTCAAGGCATAGCCGCAGGGAAAGGTGAAGAACTTGGGGACATTGATGACTTCTGCCAAGGCTCCATTTCTGCTTTGTCTTTGTATCAGCACACTGGACTGTCAGAAGTGAAGGCCTCATACTGTAACAGCAGGAACTTTTTCTCCCAGGGGGCTCAGCAGATAAAGTTCTGTCTTCCTGGGCCATGTTCCCCTGTGCGCTCTCCCAGTCCTCTTCCCCTGGGCCCTGGCTTTGTTATCAAGGAAAACAAACCTAGTACAGAAAAACCCCAGTTAGCTGTCCTTCCTGATCTCACCAGAGGCGGCACTGTGGAGCCATTTCCCTGCAACAGGCCTCTGCCTAACCCTCCCTAAAGTCTAGGGAAGTCAGACGCCAGAATCTTTGGGCACGCGCATGCGCTCTCTCTCTCTCTCTCTCTCTCTCTCTCTCTCTCTCTCTCTCTCTCACTCTCTCTCTCACACACACACACACACACACTTTTTTTTTTTATTTAAAATATCCTCTAGCCCAACAGGAAATTCTGAGTTTCTTCATACACCCATGAAAATGTGCTTACTCTCACCCGAGATACTGCCAGTTGTTCGTTCGTGCTACTTTGATTTAAAGTAGGCAAGTTGTTTTTGTTTGCTGAGATTCAGCAAGATTAAGTGTTCTCATAAGTTACAAAGTGTATGGTCTAGATCTTTCATATTTATTTAGGCCGTGTCTCACTATGCACGCCAGATGAGCCTTATACTCAAGTCTGCCTGCTTCTGTCTCCCAAGTCCATTGTCTGGAGTTCTTGCTGGAAGAGACACCCAGAAGGACCAACTAAAAGATGCAAACACTCTGCATGGCATCTGACCACTTAGTCGTGTCTTCATATCTGATACATAGTCTTCTGCTTCTCTGTAGTTTGTTCTTCCAGAGGCAGTGAGCGGTACATTCTACACGTACTTAGGCAACCTCTAAAACCTTAGATCCAGGTGTTACTGTGGAAACTACATATGATCCCACAGCTCTTCCTGACTTAAGTAGATCCTCTCCAGAAGTTGTGTGCCCCATTTCACCAGCCAAGCTTCAGCCCACACATTCATTTAACATGCATTTTCCAGGGCTGGGCTCTAGGCTGAGGTCCCCAGACGCCAGGGAAGAGGTGGTTAACTCCGTGCTTGGAGACAATGCTTGCTGCCAGGTAGCCTAACAATGCAAGACGGTAACTGCAGAATCAGCCCACTGGAGTAGAGCCCTGTATTCATGCCTGCAAACCCACGCTCAGACATGTGCACATATATGCTCGGTTGGAACTGAAAATAAGAATCTTTAAAAACTAAAGTTTATTGAGACACTTTTATTTATTCTATGTGTCTTTTACATCATATATCTCGATCCCATTCATTCCCCATCCCTTCACACCCACCCTCTGCCACCACAGCCCCCCAAATAAAATTTAAGAGGGAAAAAAAGGAAGAAAATAAAATGAGAAAATAAAAAAATGGGAAGGAATTAAAAATCTCATCATGGAAACTGCAGTGTGACCCAAGTCTTACTGTAAACCCCTTTGTCCATACATCTCTGCTTGCTGGTGTTCATTACAAAGAGTCATTGGTTGGTCTGTTTTGAGGCCCCTGGTCCCCAGTATACATTTGATACTGGGCCCCCAGTAGAACACTTCCTGGACATCCTTCTGCTTCCCTGTGTTATGAAGATCTTGCAGCTTGGGCCAGCAGGTCAGGTCGCTTCAGGTGCTCCAGCAGATCATAGATGGGGTGGATATCTGGGCCTAGGCATCTGTAGGGCTGGTCCACCAGATAGGAAATAGAGAAAGCTCTCCCATGGTCACAGTTTTGGGGCTGGCTCACCTACACCTGTGCTAACAATGTTGGTTCTATTGTGTTGCCTTGGTGAGGTACACGGCCCGCTCTCCTAAGTGTTGCAGCTGGTGGGGTACAGGGCCTGCTTTGAGATACTTTTGATCTCAAGTCCCAGATGCGTGGGGTGATATCATTGTCTTTATCTCCCTTGACCCTTGGGGGGGGGAGATTCTGAGCAGGGTGTGACCTCCAGTTTTATTCTCTTGTCTAATCCATGCTTTGTCCTGTGTCTTTCCCTCGGTTCTTCAACTAACAGCTCTACATTCAGCCCATGATGGGAGCTGGTTTCAATTATGAATGCTATCGCTTTGGTATCTCCTCCTCCACAAACGCACTGGTAATTGGTGCCACCGTGATGGAGGGGTTCTACGTGGTCTTTGACAGAGCTCGGAAGAGGGTGGGCTTTGCAGCAAGTCCCTGTGCAGGTAAGTGTGGCTTGCATAACACAGGAGCACCCTAAGAAGAGGGTCTTGGTAAATGTGCCCACCTGGAACAGTCAGCGTGGCTTTCCAGGTGCTGTCGAACCATTTGGCAAATGCTCATTTCGAGTGACCAGAACTTACCACTGAAATGGCTCTTGGGTTTGTTGAATAATAAAATGAGGTGATCCACATAGGTGCTTATGCATGTTGTACCAGGGGTTGAACCCAGACACGTACACGTGCTAGGGTGGTACCTACCACTGAACTGTATCTTCTGTCCTTTACTTCAAAACTGCATCTCATAAGTTGTTCAGGCAGGCTTTGAACTTGAGATCCTTCTGCCTCCCACTGAGCTGAGATTACAGCCGCACCTCCAGGCTCAGCACACACACAGCTTTCTAGCTCAGGCACACAGCAGGTTCTTGGAGAGTGCTAGTCACTGTAGTTGCACTGAAATCGCTTCCCACGCAAGAAATAAAAATGCCCATGAGCCTTGCAGCTGAATTACATTTTGATTTTATTCTGGGGGTTCTGGGAATGAACCCAGAGGCTAAAGCAGACTAAGCACATGTCCACCATTAAACTGTGTTCCGAGGCCCTGAATTACAATGTTTTGACAGTTGATGCAAAATTAACAAAGGAAAGAATTCATGAAAATCTGGGTCTTAGTTAGGAAGTAAGAAGCAGAGGTCTGTGGAAGCTGTTTCTTAGAATCCCAAAATAACAAGGCCGAGGAATAATTGTCTCAGAACATGTTGGGTGGAGTTGTGTGAGAAGCCACAGCAGTTATCCTGCAGAGTCCAGCTGAGGCCTGGGTGGAACTCCACAAGGAAGCTGCTAGAATAGGGAAGCAACCTCAGATTGGCAGCTGCTCCAGGTGGGGCTCACATAGCACCTGGTACCATCCATGACTAGGTGCTGGTGACAAGCAACCCAAAGGGCCCAAGAGGAGGCAACCCACATGTAGGCATGTGATTTGGTTGGTGGAGAGAGAGGAAGGAGAGTCTGTATCAGGGATGGTGGTCAGGATGGCTGCAGGGTTTCAGAATAGCCTTTCAGGGGACTGTGAATGTTTGCACACTGAGTGTGGTGGGTCATGCCTATAATCCCAGAACTCAGAAGGCTGAGGCAGAAGGATTGCCTTGAGTGAGTCTGAGTAAGAACCTGTCTCAGAAAATTTAAAGTTTTGAGGGTTGGATGTGATATGTAACTCAGGGATAAAGTGCCTGCCTAGGATGCAGGAAGCCCTGGTTCAAGCCTGACCACAGTGCCCAGCTTAAAATAGATGCAGTAGTACATGTTTATAGTTTCAGCTCTCGGAAGATAAAGGCAGGAAGATCAGGAGTTTAAGGCTATCTTAGCTTTCTTTCCTGTTGCTGTCAGAAACAGCCTGACAAAACCATCTTAAGGCAAAAGGGCTATTTGAGTCCCTGTTCCCGGTTATAGTTCACCATGGAGGGGAAATCAAGGCGGCATCACATCCACAGTCGTGAGTGTGGATGAATTAATGCACACAAGCACAGTTCAGAATCCCCTTTCTAGAGAATGGTGTGACCCTCAGTGGGCAGGTTTTCCCGTCTTGACTGAGATGACCAAGACAGTCTCCCATAGACATGCCCGCAGGCCAAGCTGATTTAGGCCATCCCTCACTGAGACTCTTCCGAGAGAAGAGCCATCAAGGTAAGTTTGAGGCGAGCTGCTGTCAGCACCAGCATCTGCGGAGGTGTGGTAGACATCTGGAGAGTGGAAGGACCACGTTCAAAGGAAAAACTACGTCTGGTCTATAAGGATAACTCAGTCCACACAGCCACGCAGCCCAGACATGCGTGAATGTACCATGTGACTTCTTATCTGACTTTGTATGAAATTTGGAATTCATGGCTTATCCTGGTAGTGGTAGTGGAGCAAGAGAGAGCAAGTGTGTGTGTGTGTGTGTGTGTGTGTGTGTGTGTGTGTGTGTGTGTTCCTGTGTATACAGGTGCACATGTGTAGTGTATACATGTGTGCATGCATTAGAGACCAGAAAACAACCTAAGCTGTCATTCTTCAGGCTTCTGTCTCTCTTTCTTCCTATGGCAAAGCCTCCTGTTGACCAGGCCCTGACCAATTCAGCTGGCCTGCCTGACCTGCAAATCCCTAGACCGACCTGTTCCCACCCCATGTTGCTAGGATTGCATGTGCTACCACTGTACCCAGCTTCTTTACATGGGCTCTGAAAGATCAAATCATGCATGGATGGTGAATACTTTACTAGTTCAAGCTGCACACCCCCCTTCCATCATGTTTTTAATTTTACCATGAGTTTTAAGCTTTGGGGCATTTATAACTTGTCTTATTCTGTTGCCACCAAAACCTTTCCCTGCCTCATATGTGAGACTGTAGCCTGAAATGTAGACAGAAGTTTCTGTCCTACCCGTCTGTCCTGCAGTCATTCAGTCCCAAAGAAACAGACAGAGGGTTGTATTAATTATAAACTGTTTGGCCTATTAGCTTGGGTTTATTATTAACTAGCTCTTAAACCCATAATTCTTGTCTACATTCAACCACGTGGCTTGGTATCTTTTTATTAGTGAGGCATTCTCATCTTGCTTCCTGTGTGTCTGGCTGGTGGCTGGTTTCTGCCTTTCCTCTTCCCAGAATTCTCCTAGTCTGGTTGCCCTGCCTTTACATCCTGCCTGGGCACTGGCCAATCAGCATTTTAAAACCAATACGAGTGACAAATCTTTACAGGGTACAAAAGCATTGTCCCGCAACACTGAAATGTCACAGTATTCTCAAATCTGAATATTTTACCCCTTTTAAGGCAACCTTATGAACTAAACTGTTTTTCCCACAAATCTAGTTCCCATATTAAATGTTATTAAACGAGGGGCTTCCTTTGCAGCAGCTGGCATTGTGTGCACAACACTGCCAGGAGTATGATAACCGTATGTTGTATGTTGCCCGAATGGACCACCGCTGCATGTGAATTCATATTGTTTCACAGTGGGGCAGCACAACTGTACTGATTTACTCTGAACTGTGTTTGATGCTGTAATACACATGTTTTTTTCTTAATGGTGTTTAAAACTCTATTTAAGGCCTTGGCACTTACACACTTGATTTCGCCAGCTGTGAGAAGGTACCCTGGTGTCTGTCTCCTCTTCAATACAAATTATTTAGCTACCAGAGTGAGTCCTTCCCTGGAGACTGCGGTGATAGCGGCCAAGCTCTGAAGCCCTGTGAGAAATGGACTCGACATTCTATCTTTATGATTTTCCTTCTTAGTTATGTAATGCTTTAAACTATGAGAAAGCATCCCAGGGACCCCTCTCAAGTATCAGTATCCATGGATACTTGAGCTCTGTGTGTAAAATGGTGCTGTGTGGACAGGTGGCTCGTGCTCACCACCCAGATACTTTAAACCATTTCTGTATCTCTAGTAATTTGATACAGTGCAAACACCATATTAATGGTTCCCGTTTTGCTTGTTCAGGGAACAATGAGGACACAGCTGACTGCATCCAGGAACATCTTGTCAAATACTTTCCATCTAAGGTTGCTTGAATTCACAGATGTAGGACCCATAGACCCAGAGGGATAACTGTGCATAAGGCGTGCACACTTACTTAGAAAGTCCAAGCTAATAGATTTTCTAATCATTTTTTCTTGAAAAGTTTGTTCTAGATGTAGCTAGTACCCCTCCTCAGTTGATATGGATTCTTCTTAGGATTGCCGCACATGTATTATTTTGTCAGACGGGCGTAGGCAGGTTAAATTAGACATCTGTTTCTGCCTAACAGCTTTGCCGGAACTTTGCTGCTCTCTACTGTCGTTCCTCCTGCAGGTTTTTAGGGTCAGGCATGGAGGCTGGTGGAGCTGACTGGG
The DNA here is from genome assembly GCF_000317375.1 of Microtus ochrogaster. Taxonomy (NCBI): domain Eukaryota; kingdom Metazoa; phylum Chordata; class Mammalia; order Rodentia; family Cricetidae; genus Microtus; species Microtus ochrogaster. The sequence continues at coordinate 665,577 of NW_004949170.1, read as the reverse complement.
TCTGGCTTTGAATCTGATCATCACCTGCAGCCATCTGGGGTCCGCAGATGCTGCTCCCAAGCTCTTGTTGGCAAGAGTCCCCCATTCATTGCCATGAGGGCATCGCCACAACTTGCCTGAGTGACCTCAAAATAGCACGTGGTCCTCTCTGAATGAGTTGCCCAAGAGAGGGTACCACAAAACCCTTAAGACATGAGTTGAAGACTTTCAGCAGCAGTGCTATTGTTCTGCAGTGTGGAGGAGGGGAATGCGTGGGGTAGATATAGGGAAATGGATCTCAAATGGAAAGTTCTGTCTACTGTAGAATTGTTGATGTTTCGTGTCCATTGTCAACTTGAACACAACCTTCAGTCACCAGAGAGAGCATATACAAGAGAGTCTAGTGGGCAAGGCTGTGGGAGATTGTTTGGATGATATTAATTCAGGTGGGAAGGCCACTTATTGTGGGTGGTAGCATTCCCTTGGTTTCCGTGCTGGACTGTGTAACTGTAGAAAGGGGATTACATAAAACAGACACACATGGATTCATTCTCTTTCTGCTCTTGACTGTGGACATGATGTGACCAAATGCTTCAAGTTTCTGCCTCAACCCCCTAAAATAATGGACTGTGACCCTAAACAGTGGCAGAAGAAACCTTTCTCCACTAAGCTGCTTTTGAACACAATACTTTGACACAACAGAAGTAAAAAAGTAAGACAGGCTTGTAACAAAAAAGACTTTTGTTAGTTGATTTATTTTTTTATTCTCAATTTATGTTATTGTTGTGGAACTATGTGTGATCTTTGTCAGCTTGATCTCTTTGCTAAATATATATTTTAAATATTCTGTGTTAATATTCATTTTAACTACTGCATCACACCAGATTATGTAAACAATTACATAATCTTATTAAACTTCCATCATCATCCAAGTATGCAAACCCAAGAGGCAAATGGGTGAGCGGCTTGTTGCATAGTCATGTTCTCTCGTCTATAAACCGTTTCTCTGATAAAAGTCCCCAAAAGTGATTATTTTCTGACTATTCCACCCAGTTAGCAAACTTTATAATGAGATAGCACAGAATTTAAAAGCAGTTACTACTCTATCAGAAGACTAAGGTTTGGTTCCCATATAGGGTGACTTAGAGTTAACTGTGATTTCGGCTCTGGAGACTTTGATGCCCTCTTCTGGCTTCCACAGGTATTGCTACATGCACACACTCACACACACACTCACACGCACACAAACGTGTGCAGTGCTCATGTGCACCTGCATGTTGATGAGCACAAACCCACACACATGCCCACAAATTAAAATAACATATCACTGAACAATTGCATAATCTTATTAAATTTCTATCATCATCCAAGTATGCAAACCAAGAGGAAAATGGGTGAACAGCTTGTTGCATAGTCATGTTCTCTCATCTATAAACAGTTTCCCTGCTTAAAGTCTCAAAAGGTGATTATTTTCTAAAATGCTGATTCATGTCTCAGTTATAAGTTGTTTTTTTTAAAACTTTGCTTGTGGTGCATTTTAGCATAAAATGCTTCTTGTGATGTTTAAGTCTCTCGTGAGAACTTGAGGGTCTCTGCCCCTGACTGTGGCAATTCAGAGTTCAGTCAGACTTGGTGAAGGTGGAAACCTGAGGGTTCAGTGTCTTACAGGAAGATCCTCCTTTTGTTCTCAACCCTTCCTCAGACCACAGGCAGCCAGGCTCCCTCGATGGTCAGTTTTTGGACTCTGACTGATAAACCAGACCTACACAGCAGCACTGTGGTTCTAGCTCCTGTTTCCTTGGTGTTTGGGGTCAGATTTCTTGCAGTGTGACTTTCCAGGGGAGATGTAAAAACAAAAATGTCAATGCCAAATAGACCAAAGAGAGCTCACAAGTCTGATGCGGCACATTAGTGAGCTTATTGGTGCTGCTCCCAGCAGCATGGACCACCCATGGGAGAGGCACCATTGGAGAGCCAGTGTGGGTGGGGAAAACCCCACAAGGCCGCAGCCCTAGATGAAGAGTTCCAGGAGATTAGCGACTGCTGAGAGAGAGAGAATCAGTCTTCCCTAGAGAGGAGCTCCCTGATTGGCTATCCACTCCCAAGAGGTCAGCCCTAACACATAGGAACAACACTAAATGAACTCAGCAAGTTGTGTTCATATGTGTATTTGTTTATTATACATGTAACAATGATAATTTTTTTTAAAAATAGACCATGAATCTGAGAAGCAGGAGAGAAGGGGACGTATTGTAGGGAAGAGAGGGAGGGGCAATGATATAAATCAAAAAGAAAAAGGGAGAAGCCACAACCCTAATTCATCTTTTACCTTCTATGTATTTTGCACTTGTAAGATCCCCTATGGCTGTGTAGAATGGAGTGGGGTTTGAAATCTTGGGGAAAGGTCGGGAGGGTTTGACGAAGGGCTTGTGAGGTCCTATGGCCCTTCCTCCTCACGTGTTTGCAGACTGTGTTCCTTGACCTACCTTCCTAGAGGTCTGTTTGCTGCCATGATTGCTGGACAAGGTCTGTCACCATGGCCACCCTGCTCCATCATCAGTGATGATGGTCACAGAAAGCCCTGGGGAAACAACCACAGCATTGCCCACCTTTCCTGGGCATGGAGACTCTAACCCTCATGAGAACTTCAGGTCATGGAATGGCTCTTCTACACGCTGCTGAATGTTTAAAATCTGGGGGGGGGGTGATCTGAGCACCTCCACCTATAGAGTCTGATATTTGAAAAGCTGAGGCAGGGGCATTCCTCAAGCCAGGAGTTTGGAGCTAGCCTCCTTAACATTGTAAAGCTGCCTCTTCAAAAAACCAACACTGACAATTTAGCTCAGGGATAGAGTGTGTGCTTAGCAAACCCGAGGCCCAGTGTCCAACCCTCAGGAACTAACTAGATGAATAAATAGTGGGAACTAACTGCACCTTAGCCTCCTGTCTGTCAGAACAGGAGTTAATTCCCCCACAGAACCAACCAAATTGGTGGCGTTAAAACATATAGACGCTTCTACTATTTCCCCATACCTTTATTTGGCTTTATAATTTCGGGCAGCTCTTAGTTTATAGGGTTCACTGAGGGTTGCAGCAGGGGAGCAGTGAGCAGAAGCCCTTTGCTAGAATCCCTGGGGCTCCAAGAACTTTTCTAAGCCTGACTCTGTGAACTTCCTGGCTTGTTTACCTGAAGTCCATCAGTGTGGCCATGGTGCAGGTGATTTGGAGGGAAGTGCCCAGGCAGTTCTCCTTTTCTGTTTGTGTGTGTGTAGCCTGGAGGTTGTATGTAAGTGTGTGTGTGTGTGTGTGTGTGTGTGTGTGTGTGTGTGTGTGTGTGTGTACACACATGGGTTCATGTGCGTGTGGACGCCAGAGGTCAGCTTCTCCATCTTGTTCTTTGAGACAGGGTCTTTCACTGGTCTGGAACTCACCAAGTAGGCTGGACGGGCAGCAAGCCCCAGGGATCCACTCATCTCTGTCTCCCCAGCACTGTGATTCCAACGGCAGGCGGCCACCACACAGGGCCTTTTTGTTTCTTTGGTTCTAGGAATCAAATTCGGGTTCTTATTCTTGCTCAGCCAACACTTTGCCATCTGAGCCTTTCCCCAGACAGCTTTCTTCTGCTGTCTGTGCCAATTCCAACCCCCCATCCTGCTGGGAACCCCAGTATGGATCTCAAGCAGAGCCTTGCAAATTGCACATAGTCTGTGGGGCAATGTGGAACCCACCCTCCCAAGTCTTTGGCATATCTCTGGACAGATACTCTGGGTACGGGGGCCCCTTCAGCTACCTCTATGTTGCCTTGTCCAGACATCGCCAGCTAAGCATAATAATGATAGGGTTAAATTGAAGGCTCTGGTGTCTTAATGCCTCTGGGGCTTCTGAAATACCACCCATCCCTTTTTATAGACTGAGACATTTAGCACCCAAGAGCTATATAGATTGCAACTCATACAACTTGAAACACATCGTGGATTGTGGCAGTAATTCCATGAAATTTTTCTTGCTGCAGGTTGAAAGTGGATCATCTGGTACAGCTTATGTTTAAAAATAGGGAGAGTAGTGTGAAGAGGAGCCGCAGAGACGTGCCTGTGCTTATCTAGTTAGAATACTGTCAAAGACACCAAAGCTGAGAACCATGAAGCCCAGGCTCCCCGGCTCCACATGGTGCAGATGAGAGCCCTGAGCCCTATGGAGAGTCTGTGCATTTCACACCTACTACAGAGTCTTGGCCCTGGGGCTCAGGGGACGGCTTATCCAGGAAAGTGCTTCCCACACAAGCACGAGGACGCGAGTTCAATCCTCAGCACCTATGTAAAAAGTAGATATGGTGGTAGCGTGCACCCATAATCCCAGCTCTGGGGAATGGGGGAAGGATAGAAGAACTTAGGTATAGTGGCCAGTCAGCCTAGTGACACTGGAGAGCCAAAGACCCCAGTGAGAGACAAGGTGTGGAGGGTTCCTGAGGAGTGAGTAACACTTGAGATTGACTTTCTAAGTCTCACACACCACACACACATACACACACACACACACACACACACACACAC
>NW_004949170.1:660213-660913 GCF_000317375.1 Microtus ochrogaster | reverse complement strand
CACACACACACGAAATGAAAGGTCTTGAGGAATGAGTGACACTTGAGATTGACTTCCAACCTTCACATCACACACACACACACACACACACACACTCTCTGAATGAAAGGGCAGGGAAGAAGAGAGAAAGAAGGAAGGGAGGGAGGAAGCAAGAGAGAAACAGAGAGACTGGCCTTGAATCCAGAACCTTCTAACTGCAGAGTATTCTTCCAAGTGAAGCAGGCATTTGCACAGAATGTCTTGGTCATAGATCTTCCATTTGGTAGGGCACTTAGTTTCATTCTGTGTCTCGTGCTGCAGGGGAAGGGATCTGAATAGCATAATCATTATCCTTAGTAAAATGATATGTCTTCTCGGGCTTTCATTATCCACCAGGTCGTGACCTTCTGAGAACAAGAGAGAAATTACACAACTAACAGTTTAACCCAAGACATTCATGAAAACAATTAGTAAAGCTAGACCTGACATGTGCCCCAGGCACCGTGTACACATTCAACATCTACTAACGTACCTATTCTTCCAACAGTGCCACTTTCAGGGGCAGTTATGCCCCATTTTACAGATGAGAAAAGTGAGAGTCAAAGCAATTAACTGAGAATGTAGAGAGACAGGGCTGTTAAGCCAAATGACACAGTTCCCAACAAGGAGCGGGGATCTGAAGTCAGAGTCCACTCCCAGGTCCCATGTCCTTTCCTTTCCC
>NW_004949170.1:634542-659677 GCF_000317375.1 Microtus ochrogaster | reverse complement strand
GTCTAGATGACATCACACCTTACACAGTGTCAGATTCCTCCATGACATGGCATGGTGTCCCTGTAGAACCCATGCACCACCCTGCACTCAGTCATTTATGGATGATGTCATACTTCTCACGGTGTCAGCACCGTGGTAAATAGTTGGTGTTCCTGAACACTGTGTTGTTCACGAAGAAATGACAAGAGAAAAAGTCTGCACGTTTTCAGTCTGTATGCTATTATTCTTCTGAAACGGTCTGTGGTTGGTTGAATATGGATACAAGACCCCTGGATATGAAGAGCTGGATGAACTCCCTGCTGAAGGCTTCTGGAGGCACTCTGTCTCTGGGCAAGGCTGTCTCCTCATCATGACCCTGCACTGCAAACCCTACAGCCATTGTTCCCTGGACTTCTGCCTACTGCTTCTGATGGAAGCGGTGCTCTGGGGCAATCTTCCTTTGTCTTTCATCTTTCCTCATCCATATCCTTTTGTCCAGTGTTGCATTTGTTTCAAGTGGGAGGTCAGGCTCGTCCCTGTGACCCCATCTTGGCTGGAAGCCAAGTGGTTTCAAGGGGTTTGGATTTGCTTCCTGCCTTGCCTGCATAGCCATCTGTGCACTGAGCGGGTTCCCTTTCTTCTGTGTACTAGCTGACACATCTCATTTACAAAGTAAATTTGAAGAAAGGGAAATGATCTGCTTTGCAAAGGCATTCACAACCTAAGAAAGATTTTACTATCAGAAAGGTTTTACTCTCTGAAAGATTTGTATAAATCTGTGAAGCAGAGGAGTGAAAATAAAAATGGCCAGTAAAGTTTTTTTTTCCTTTCTTTTCCCTTCTCTTTCCCTTCCCCAATCCTGAGGATTGAACCCAGGGCTTCCTGGAGGCTCAGCAAGCCTACTACCACTGACCTAGTATCTCCAGTCCCTAATAGTTATCCCTCTCAGAAGTAGTGTAGTTGAAAATCAAAATTAAACATCAATTGACATGTCTGGAATACAGCTTCTTGTGTAGTCATCAAAATAGCTGGACTTGAGTTTTAGTGATAATGCTTTTTATCATAGAAAAAGTTTACACTCAACAATAATAGTATTGATTGTTCTGACTGGTGAATCTACTACTGTCTTATTTCCCTCTGTTTGTAAGATTTCTATTGTAAAATGCATGACTTTCCTGCTATGGAGTGGGGCCATTTGCCTTTGGACGCTATAGAGCAGAGCTTGGCACTCCTCCATAAAGGACTGGACAGGAAATGCTTCATCTTTTGCATAACAGATCAGGGGCTGAGTCACCAGTCCAGCACTGTAGGCCAACCAAGAGTGACCCAGGACAGTGGTGTGGCTGAGTGCCAGAAGATACTTTCACAAGGAAGTGGCGGGTTGACTTTGCCCCTGGGTTTTGTGTTGACACTCCCTTCCATCCCTCCCCATGTGGGCTTCTGAGGGTGTGGGTCAACTGAGCCTCCATCCCACCATGCTTGGGAGTTGTCAGGGAGCTGTGTTCACTGACTTTTCCTCTTCTAAGGTGCTTAATGAAAAGCTGTTATTATGTAGTCCACACAGGCCAGAAAGGGTATGGCCTTTGCAAAGGAGCCAAGTCACTTCTTCCTCCTTAAAAGGTGTTCTTTTAAAGACCATTATCTTAGTGTCATTTTGACTCTGTTTTCTTCTCTTCCTCAAGTGAAAAAGTTCATATTTGGCAAAACTGGAAGTCTTGGTACTTGGGTCAAAAATTGAGAGAGTGGTCAGGAGGATTTTCTAGCCCACTTTCCTCAGCCCCAAGTAAAAACTTAGGAAGTAAAAAGTTAGGATGCTATAGTCCCAGAAGGAGAGCCCAGTTACCTTGCCTCACCCTTACGCCTGCTTCCAGAATTCCTTCCAGCTTCTCCCAGGGTGTTGTTGCTCTATTTGGCAGAGTGAACCTGGGAGAGTGGAGCCTAAAAATGAAGAAGCCTAAAAATGAGAAGAAGTCTCATGCAATAACTAACTTTATTCAGGGCATCAGTTTATATGCTGAGGGTATTCTGAGGATTAAGCAAGGTCACATGAGCAGAGTTCACTTGAGTTCAAATTGTGTAGTCACAAGTGTAGATGGAAATTTCTGTCCTGCCTGGTTCCACAGCCGTTCAGTCCTAAAGAAACACATAGAGGCTTATATTAATTGTAAACTGTTTGTCCTGCTAGGTTGGGCTTATTATTAACTAGCTCTTACAACTTAAATTACTCTGTAATTCTTATCTGTGTTTAGCCACTTGGCTTGGTACCTTTTATCATTGCAGCATTTTCATCTTGCTTCCCCTGCCTCTGGGTGGCAACTACAGACTGAGCCTTTCCTCTTCCCAGAATTCTCCTAGTCTGGTCACCCTGCCTCTACTTCCTGCCTGGCTACTGGCCAATCAGCATTTTATTAAACCAATATGAGTGACAAATTTTTACAGGATACAAGAGCATTGTCCCACATCACACAAGGGCAGGTGCTGTTCTGACACTGAGATCTTGAGCAGAAGCCACCATGATGGTCTGTACCTCTATGTCACCATTTATACCACAAGTCACATGTTTGCTAGCTGGCCACTTTTACTTCATGGTCCTTCAGATCTGATATAGGAAGGAGGAAGTGGGTCCTCCTAAGCCAGTGTGGCTAGGAAAGTCTTGGAGCCACTAAGAATGAGTTGGGCTGGGTGTGGTAATTCACCAGTAACACCAGCACTCTGGAAGCTGACGTAGGAGAACTACCATAACTTCAAGGGTAGCCTGAACCACATAGCAAGTTTCAGCCCAACCTGGGCTATAGAGTGACACCCTTGTTGGAAGAAAACCAAATAAACAAAATATCAAAAAGACTAGGATGGTCTCACTAAGTGTTACATGGGGTCAAATTATCATTGCCAAGAGACCCCTCCCCCAACCATCCCAGGAGGCTCTTTCCGCTCCTCCTTCCCCTTCACTCCTGACAAACACCACAGCCCCGGGTGGTACCTCAAGGGGCTGGCCAATGTGCTGTCACCCACAGAGTGTTAGCGTTCCTAGGGAGCCCCAGCTGTGCTTACTTCTGCACAGTTCTCCATCTTACTAAGGAACCTGAACCCCAGAGGGTACACTGCCTCTGAGACGTCCTGAAGTGCATACTCAATATCCAAGCCACTGGGACCTGAGTGTCACCAGCCATGAACTCAGTGCCCACTGCCAGTGGGGGCTTCTTGACTCACAACTGTGACCTTTCCTCTTCTGTCTCCTCAGAGATCGCAGGGACCACAGTGTCTGAAATTTCCGGGCCCTTTTCCACGGAAGACATAGCCAGCAACTGTGTCCCAGCACAGGCTCTGAATGAGCCCATCTTGTGGATTGTGTCCTACGCCCTGATGAGTGTGTGCGGAGCCATCCTCCTGGTTCTGATTCTCCTCCTGCTGCTCCCGGTGCGATGCCGACATGCTCCCCGTGACCCCGAGGTCGTAAATGATGAGTCCTCACTGGTCAGACATCGCTGGAAATGAAGAACCCCACCTGAACTCCAGCAGCCTTGAACTCACTCTTCCAAGAGGGATGTCTCCAGTCGACTTTTCTGTCCGTTTGTCTGGAATCTCGGCTGTGCATCTCAATGCCTTCCAGACTCACTGTATCTTGATTACTCTTGGTTTCCAAGCTTCCAAATCTTTTCTACTTCGGAGGGGAATGATAATAAAAACAGTTCATTGTGAACCAAAACGGTGCATTGGGCTTCCGGCTTTATGGGACTGGTTATGCCAAACTGTCCAGTGTACCTCAAAAAACAAAAAACAACCCAAACAAGTTGAAATAGAACATTCATGGTTAGTCATCATCCCGTCTTCAACCTCAGGAAAAATGAGTACATTTAGTTACTAGTTTTAATTTTGGTCATGTTAGAGGGTATTTGCCAGACCACTGCCTGGTCTAGAACAAATGAAAAGGCTTTCAATATTCTAGCCCTGTGCCTGAAAAATCACTCAACCTTCCGAGCCTGACTGCCTACAGGCCCTTAGGTGGGTATTGGGCTCCACACAGAATGAGAATTGACACACAGGTCACACCCCACACAAGTCCTTGCTAGGGGAAGGTCTTCTGACCATCTAGAGTAGGATGGAGTTCTGATGAAGTGCCTGTGGTATCTTTCGCGTGAAGGTAAAGATGTCTTTTATGTGACTTGGGTGGGATACAGGCAACCTCATTCCCATCATTGCCCTGGCCCATACGGTGAGACAGAACAGGTGCAGGGTTGCATACCACTCTTGACATTGTCTCCAAGCTGATCACGGTCACATACACTAACTCAGATTTGAAGTTAATTAATCATGTTTTAATGAGGAAAACAAACTCCCCCCCCCCTTCTCTCTACCACCGTAATTGTTTCTTTTCTCTGAATCTTCTCTGGAACTAAGTTGGTAATTACTGATCTGGGAAATAGAGACATGGCCAGATGCCCGTGCTTCTGACCAGCTGTCGGGGAAGGAAGACTCGTGACTTGGAGCCTTTCCACTTTTCTGAGTCCTTTGAAGCCATGCGCTTCCCTTCGTAAAACGCCTGGGGCCCTAGTGTGCCATCCAAAGCAGCTTGAAGGCACCTGACTGGCTGATGACCTGCGTGGTGTGGTCCTTCCTTCTGGGGGAGTTAAAGCCTTAGCAGTGGGGGAATCAGCAGTGTCTGTATTTACTGCCATTTGAGGCCTTTGTTAAAGAGAAGTGAGACCTCTAACTCCATGTGGGACATAGCTGGCATACAGAGCGAATCTTGCTTCCAGCCACATTCCTGTGCCAAGTTCAGTGTCATGTGGTGCTGCCTCTGGGACAGGTTGGATAGAAGATATTCCTCCCAGAATACTAAGAGTCCCCCTTCGGCAGGAGTGTCTTTGGTGTTGACAACAGACCTTGTATGGACATCTCAGCCATCTGTGCTGCTCATCCGGTCACCTCCATATTGAGAAATACATGGCTATGCCAAGGATATGCAGGAGCCATCCAGCATGTTGCAGTGAACTGGGAGACTCCCCGGTAGCCAGAGGAACCTTCTGTGAGACTCTTGTGGGAGAGGAATTGAGCTGTGGCAGAAGACAGCACCATGTTCTCACATGCTCACAGATGTATCGGGCCTGCCCTGGCTGAGGATGAGTGATTCCAAAATGCACTACAGGGTTAGAAATCTCTAGAAGTGGGTTTTCTGGTTTCATGTTGACTTCTGTTGATTCCTGTCTGCTAGGCAGGTCTGCATGGAAATGAACCAGGTTCTCACAGACTCTGTCCAGCTTCCCTGTGCTGTGAGGACTCTCAGTCCCTAAAACAGAAGGGGGCTGCTCAGTTTTCACACTCAGGATATCTGAAGTGTGAAAGTTTCTGCCACACCAGGTTAGTGGGTATTCACATCACAGTACAGGATGCTGACAAGCAGGGTGTCCTGGCAGGTGGGAGAGTACTACTATTTTCTGCATTTCGTATCAGATGTGTCTACCTTTGTATCTCAGATGCCACTGGATGTGACATTTTGCTGGGTATGCTTAAGTTATAAAAGCATAACTTAGCAACCAGAATGAAATAGATGGTTGAATTTGGGACATTTTCCTGGCATGTACTGCTTTTGAATTCAAAACTGTGGTGACGCCCACCATCTCAAGTTCTGCAAACTGAGACTTCACTTGACAGACTTTCAGGAAGGTTTACCTTGAACAGAAATTGAAGTAGCACCCTTTTGAGGGTCGCAGTTTTATTTCAAATAGGATGAAGAAAACACTGGTAGATGGGGATGCCTCCCACCTGCAAGATGCAACTTGACTTCAGTTTGTCATGAACCTGCCAGAAACCAGGCTTCGCTTGGATGTAAACAATTACCTTAAATAAGCTGATGCTTTCTTCCTGATAAATTATCTAGAAGTCTGGAATTATCTGGGGGGGGTGCACCCCTTTGATCCTAGCACTCATGAAGTCTGATCCCTGTCAATCTCTGTGAGTTCAAGGCCAGCTTGATCTACATAGGCAGCTGAAGTTATTTTTAAAACAAAGCAAGAATCTATAATCTGTGTCCAGTCTCTTGGTATGAATTGCATATTCTTGTGTCTTTTTGAGTCAGAAAGAAGTTCCTGGACTTAGAGAGATGGGTGTGCTACACATGACCATGGGGTGTGTTCCTCCTGGGGACATCCTACTTTTGAGCATTTTGGAGAGAATTTATCCAACTGGTCCTGAAACCCAGAAGTTTGAGTTGGAGATACACTTGGGTGAGAAAATTATGGAAGTCAAGTAATTTCCAGAAAGCAGCAGTAAGGACCCCACGGAGATGTGAGAAAGTTTTTTTTTTTTTTAAGCAGATTCCATTCTCTCATTTTAGAGGAGGGGAGGGACTACTTAATGATTTAATTAAGAACGGGGATTTGCTAAATTGATTTTACCACTTTTTTACCTGGTGAAATAGCTATGCCTGGTTGGGTTTTGAGTTCCAACTTCCTCCCTGGGAATAGACGATTGCCCGGAAATCTGTTCCACAGCCAAGGATAATTGAATTTCAAAGATTTTATCTTTATTAGTAGAAACCAAATAGCTGGACAGCATCCCGGTGTGTTTTCTTTTGCATCAACTTACCAAAATTGATTATTGGCAAATCCACTGGGGGGAAAAAAATCTCCACTATTTTCTAAGGAAAAACAACTGAACACTATACTCCACAAAACTAGTTTTTACTGTCAGGAAAAGTCCACATAAATGATTATGTACACCTCCAGTAAGTTTTAAGAAATACAGACCTGAACTTGGAGCAATTTCTCAGAGAAGGGGTGTAAGAGAGTCATGATGTGATTAAAATAAGCAGGGTTAATGCTTTGGGGAAATGTGCTTCAGTCCTAGGCATTAAATGCTTTCTTTCACCCTCAAATTATCCTACTCGGTCTGAGCTGTCTCACTTTATGGAACTACAACCCCCATCCCCAGTTTCAAGAACACTGAGGCATTGAAGTCAGCCTTCACAAAGAAAAGTACGTGGGAGGCCCGTAGCCTGCATGCTGTCTAAACCAAATACAGATTGGTCAATTCCACCAGCAAAGAGTCAAGGATTCCTGCGAGGTGATAAAGTCTAGACTCTTCGGAGACAAGGCCTGAAGGAGTCATGAAGAGGCATGCCTCCCCTCAGTCTGCAGTTCCTCTGTGATCTAGAGAGCCGGAATATCCCTAGACAGTTTGGGCAACCCATTGTACTCTGGTTTTTCAGCGTGGCCTACATTTTAGGAATTTCCAAAGGAAACTCCTCAAGTTGATCATTGGGCACTGAGCCAATGACATTCAACAGAGGACAATTTATTTGTTTAGAAGACATCTCTTCCAGAAAGACCAGAAATGCCAGAGTTCAGGAGTGGGACCCAGGCCTGAGGCTACAGGTTCAAGGCTATGTGCTGGGGAATTCACCAGGCAAGAGAAAGTTACTCAGGCTGCACGACTTGGTCAAGTTACTTTGGGGGACTGTGTACCCAGGAAGGGCTCCTGACAATTGAAGCTGGACAGTCCCATGATAGCCAGCTTTATTGAGCCATCCAGCCACTGTAAAAGCTTTCAGACCATGACCATATTCTTTCAGGGATGGCTTCCATCAGGGATATATCCAGAGAGACGAGTTTGAGTTGGCAGAGCCTCCCTCCTGTTGCAGTAAGCTTTGTATCTGAGCCCTGTCTACAGTGTCCCTGGTCTTTCTACAAGAGTTGGTCTCATGGGTGCAGAAGTACCAGTCTTATTCAGAGTTAGCATGGAGAACCCAGGCATCTGCCTTATAGTCTGATCAAGCACATTGGGTCAGAGAGTGAACTGAAGCAGTAGCCATGTTGCTAAAGATTTTGAAAACCAAATTAATAGTCCTCGTGACACCTGTGCATCTACAAAGCTCACGAGTGAGGAGTTGATGAGGGGTGGGGTGGGTGAGCACTCACAATGTCAACCACGAAGGGCAGGGATTTTTCCTCACAACCCCCATGCTTCCTTTGGATTTTGTTTCCGATATTTTAGCCAGGCGTTCTCTATTTCTAAATTTAGCTGTGCCCTATAATTTTCACAATAGTTACCCTTACAGAGAATATGGTAGGTGAAGGCTAGACCATAAGTTCAAATCCCTGTCAGGGCTTGTGTGTGTCTTGACCAAGCCCTCAATTGTATTTGTATCCCAGCGACAGCCAGAAAGAGAATGCCAAGTTATCCATTTAGGAATGGAAGGGTCAGGCACACACACCACCATTTATAAATGGATATTTGTGTGAGATCAACCAAGGATGGTCTAAACTGGAGCACATGGTGTGTCCCCACACATCAATCAGAGTAGAGCACACAGCCATAGGTTTCATAATTATAACCAGTAGAGGCAGGATCAGCCCTCACTTTAGCTGAGGAGTTGTGGTCACATTGGTGTCTGTAAAAGGTGTATAAGACCACCTGCTTCAACAAGGGAGTCTCTCTGCACGGTCTTCTTTGGTGGGGTGGAAATTAGATCGTCTGTATTCACAAGTATCCAGATCAGAGGAGCCAGCTGGGCTTGCTGTTTTCTGCTCATTGTTTGCTATGGACATTGCTACATTCTGAGATAAGTATGCAGCGGCATCCTACCTGGAGTTGGGGTGAGAAAACTCTCACAACGGCCCCACATTGCCAGAGTGGGTTCTGCTGAGTGTAGAATGCATTGTGAGAGCATTGAGTGACCCCCTTCTGAGGTTAAAAAAAAAAAAAGACATCACTAATTAAGGCTCTATTGTTCAATAATAAAAATCACAAGTTACAAAATTTCTTGGGGTTGGGAGTGTAGTTCAATAGTATTGTGCTTGCCTAGCACCCAGAAAGCCCTGAGTTCAAGCCCTGGTACTAAGAAGGAAGGAGGGAGGGAGAGAAATGTCTTCATAGTTTTATGAAATGTCCCTAGGAATATAAAATCAGGCCGCTTCCCCCTCATTTTCCCTTTGTGGCTACAGTGTTGCACATTCTTATCAGCAAGGGCTGAAGGTCTCTCTAGCAACGACTCAGTTAAAAACACACAGAGTAGGTTGTAGCGGTATGCTGGTTTTTACTCTTCTTACCTTTTTGGGGGGTCCACCACTTAGCTCCCAAATGAAATCACAGAGAGGTTTATTCTTAGGTATGAAGGTCTGGCCTTAGCTTGGCTTGTTTCTTGTCAGCTTTTCTTAGCTTATATTCTCCTGCCTACCTTTTGCCTCTGGGCTTTTCCCATTCTCTGACTTTTGTAAATCTTATTTTTACTGTCAGGATTGCTGTGTAGCCGGATGACTGAGCCCTGATGTCCTCCTCCTCTGGCTACTTCTCCCTCCTTCATTTCTCCTTCTATATATTGTCTCTGCCTGCCAGCCCTGCCTATCCTGTCTCCTGCCTTGCTATTGGCCGTTCAGATCTTTATTAGACCGTCAGGTGTTCTAGACCGACAAAGCACCACAGCTTCACAGAGTTAAACAAATGCAACATAAACAAAAGTAACATACCTTAACTTAATATTCCCCAACAGTAGGTTCTCATATGCTAATGAAAGCTGGAGTTTGGAGGATAAAAAAGGTTGTTTCCTGCTACTCAGTTCATCTGCACAGTTGGGTAGCCTAAGGTTTAAGATACACTGAAAAGCCACTCGTATCACCTGGTTCTTTGGCATACAAGGTTTGAGTTGTGGTTCAAGAGCTCTAAGTCGTACACCAGGCATGGTGGTCCATGACTTTCATCCCAGCACTTGGGAGATAGAGGCAAATAGATCTCTGAGTTCAATGCCAGCCTGGTGTACATAGTGAGGACCTTGTCTATACATAAAAAAACAAAAATCCAAGTTTTCTACTGAATTCTAGAAGAGGCAGGAAGTAGTTGCTCTGCAAAATGTATTTTATGTAGCCCTCATTATTTTCACATTTTCATACACGGTTCTAGGGAATAACTTGTATTTCTGAAGATGTTTCTTATTGACTGCTGTTTTCTTTGGGACTCTCCATTTATCTTTCTGAGTCTGGGCACTGATTACAAATCAACTTGTGGTTAGAATAATATCTGGAACAGAGAGACATTTGTGCCACCGAGCAATTTCCTGGCTACCGACAAACACCCACGTGACTGCTGGGCCCTCCAAACCTGGAGTTTTCTAGAATAATCTTATTTTTGTATTTGCCCAGCCCACTAAGGTGTCCACCACTGAAAAGGAATGAGACGTCTGGCTCAGTCTGAATAAATAACACTTTCTACTTGTTGGGTTCAGAACTGTTTCTTTAACCTCATGCTATGCCTTGTGGGTCTCAACTCTGAAATTTCTGCAGGTCACAGCCATTATTTCTACCCCTTCCACATGGGAAAATAACAAAGAAAGTGTGTGTGTGTGGGGGGGCAGGATCAATGTTGGAAAGGTAGAACATGCCAGGATGGGAGGAGAGGATGGCCTCAGAACCTGACAGCCAGCCACAGGGAACTGCTCAGGGCTGCAGAGCCGCAGTAAATGTCCTGGCATGTCCACTCTGAAGCACTCACACATGCACTACCTGTGTGGTAAAGATCTGGCTTAGTGGTCCAGCCTGAGGAGGCCCCTCTGGGAAGCGGCTGAAATACTCAGCAAGCCAAACAACAGCCTCTGAGAACTGTGTTTTAGTTTTTAAAATAGGCTCTTTAGGGGCTAGAGAGATGGCTCAGTGGGTGGAATACTTGCTATGCAAGCAGGAGGACTGGGTTTAAATCTCTAACACCCTGGTAAAAAAGCCAGGTGTGAAAATGCAAACCTCTCAAACCCCAGGGCTGGGGAAGGTGGGCACAGAGACAAGTGGATTCCCTGGGCTTGCTGGCCTGCCTGTTTAACTGGAAGGGAAATGCCAAGTTTGGTAAGAGACTGTCTCAAAAAGGAAGGTGAGGAGTATAGAGAAAGATGCTCAAAGTGGAGCCCTGGCCACAGGCACACACACCCGTACCCTATATGTGACTTGAGAGGCACACAATACAGGCTCTTCCATGACTGTACACTCTTGTCAACAGTATCCACAGGAGGAGGAATTGAAAATTTTTTCAAAGCATTCAAACACCATATGAACTAGTACAATAGCATGCTTCAGTACTCACAGGGGCAGGGGCAGTGAGTGTAGTAAGAGGATTGTGAGTTCAAGACCCACTAGGCTACATTGTGAGACTCTGTCTCAAGATACAAGCAAAACCTTCATTAGGAAGAGAGGCAGCAGCAAGCCTGGAAACACGCAGGAAGCTGTTTTCTAATCACCAGTATTAGGAAAGATCCTAAGACGAGCCGCTCCGCCGGCACAAAGAAATCCAATCCGGTCAAATAAAACCAAATTAAAATGCCCATGTTTCAATAAATACAGCACTCTTGGATGGCTGAGAGCATGTCAGGGGAGACAGAAAAACCAGGGAGCATATGCAAAACCCGGGACCACGTGTTCTGCCTCTGGGCACCCATTTAAATACCCTGTGGGCGTGGTACTGACCCTCCCCTGGGGAGGGATCGGAATCTGGCATGCTGGGATTTGGAGTCCAGACCAATGCAACTCCCAGTCCGGGGGAGTCCAGACCAATGCAACTTCCAGGTCCGGGGGAAGGAGGGCTGGGATGGATGCCAGGGACTGGGGTGACGCTCCCAACTTAACATCACTACCAGGGAGACACTTGCCTTTTGATTTTGTTTTGGAATTCACCGCTATTTGTGGGTATCTTTGCAGGTGTGATTCACGTTTTTGTCACTAGGTGGAGGTGTTGAGAAGCTTTGTGGACAGAGCTGTTCTTAGTCATCTGTAAATTTATGTAGCTTTCTCTGGCAGCTTTATCAAATGCCCATCCTTCCACTCTGCTCACAGGCTTGCCAAGGCTGATATAGGTTTCCAGATCAGGCTTCATGTTTAAATTCTCTATGCACATTTGTGCTTGGCTGTCATGCTCGAAGGAAAATTGAGACGCAGAAGGATGCCTTAAAGTCTCTAGGTTCTCACTTTCAGTGGTGTGGTCCATAATTTTTTTAAAAACACCCTTTTGTAGGACTGGAGAGATGGATCAGTGTTACAGACATAAGGACCTGCGTTCAAATACTCATAACCCACATACAAATCCAGACACAGTGGCCCCCGACTGTTATCTCAGTAACAGTGAGATGGAGTCAGAAACTAGAGTTCTCTTGGAGGCTGGGGTTAGCAAGCAGGGTGGTGCGGAGATCCAGGCCAGAGAGAGATCCTGCTCAAAAAGTAGAAGGCACCTAAGGATCGACACCCAAGATTGTCTTCAACCTACACAACACAGATATACACAGAGAGAAACACATGCACGCATGTACATGAGCAGATACAGATTTATTTCTAAAGTTTGCCACATTGCTAGGTCTCTTGTCTTAACCCCTTGCAGCTTCCTTTATGTGACGGAAATGGAAATCTAAGGGTTTTGGAGCTTTTGTTTGTTTATTTGTTGGAGTTTTGCTGTCGTTGTTAGGTTTTTTTTTTCTTTTTCTTTTTTGGCTAACTCCAAATGGTAGCAAGTAGAAGGTTCAGACTATACAACATTGATGGAATGCAGGGCTGAGGTATTTCTTCCTCAAAGAAACCCTTACTTGCTCCATGCCATGCCACAGACATACAGGGCAGACGGGAAAGCCTCACTCTTAGGAGAATTTGACAAGCTTGTGCCGAGCCTGGTCCAGCCTTGAGATCCGCCTCTTCAGGAACTTCCTCTTCTCTGTGGTAGCCTTCCGCTCAGCCAGGAGCCTGTTGCAGTTAGCCTTGTCCTGTAAGAGCTGAAGCATGGCTTTCTCCATCTCTTTCCCAAATGTTTGTAGGGTGAAGAACTGGATGATCAGGGGGATCTGTCTCCCAATGCTCCTTCCGCACTCCTAGAAGAAGGGACAGGACACAGAAGGGTTAAAAGTGGAAAGAGCCATGAGTGCCAGATAGACCCAGGTTTCCAAAGGGGAAGACCCTAGCAGGTGGGCAGAACTGGCCTGGTCTCAGACCTGTTAGCATGCAAGTAGAACATGACCTGGACAGATATCAGTTTGTTGGGATTCTGCCCTACCAGCTTCCCTTCAATAGGAAGGGGTAAAATGAGCTGGAAGATGGTCCGCAGAAAGCCCAACTCCATTTCCAAATGGCAGATCTCTGCTGACAGAATCACTCATCCGTCTTCATTAAATCTCATAGCTTTCAGTGACAGGGAGCAGGATTGTGCCAGGCAGAGTTCTGGGCTAGCTACCTGAAGAAAGTTGGTTTCTATCTGAGAGGATGTTCTGCCCAACTCTCCCTCTCCTGAGACAGGGTGGTGTCCTAGACATACAGTACTGATGGTTCTACAAGGCAAGTACTTCTTTGGAACTCAATCTCCTTCCCTGGGATAGCATGAGCCCAGCACTCTGGGGATGGTTAAGCCAATTCACCTTATCAAAGGATGCCAGAATAAAAACAAGACAGATCACAAGTACCTAGTTGGCAGTTCAGGGACATATTGCAAGATGGCATGCAACATAGATATATTTTAGGACCAAAGACAGCTGGAATGTGACTCATCTTCAAATGGACGTGGAAAAGACATATCAGGAATGGGGGGGAGGGGCTTTCTGGAGGCATAAGGACCTCAGACACCCAAATGTGGACACTTTAGGTAAGAGGACCACAGCTTGAAAGAACAGCTGATGCCTGCAGACACAAACCCCTCACTTCTACAACATGCAGGGACCTTGATATTATGCTCTGAGAAATAAGGCAATAGGAAGGACAGATGTGATTATACTATGAAGAGGTCCCTGGGGTGAGCAGACTCCCAGCTAGAAAGTATAAAGATGGCAGCTGGGGAGTGTGAGAGAACTAGAGCGGGTATTTAATGGAGAAAATGCTGTTTGTGGCAGATGGAAAGTTCTGGAAGGGCATGGTGGCAATGCAAAGGTATCTAATGTCTCTCAATTGTTGCACCAAACAATAGCTGACATGGAAAGGCTTGTGTTGTGCAAAGAAGATAAGTAAGTCATAGTGTGCCAGGAAGTCAAGCCGCATGGTGCACTCGGAAACTACCCTAAGGGGACACACTGTCCCTGACACACGGAAAGGCCACCTACGGAGCAGCATAGTACCTAGGAAACCCAGTGTACAGCTCAGAGGTGCACATGGCCACAGGGCCTTTCAGAGTGAGGGCCAGAACAGTCTCCAGGATCTATGCCAATACCTGAACCTGCTTGATACTGAAGGTTAAGAAGTCTAGAGGGTCAGAAGTGTAGTGAAATTCTGAAGCACTTTGGAGTCTGAGGCAGGAGGACTCCCAGGAGTTTGGGGCCATCCTGGACCTTGTAAGTTCCAAAGCAGCCTAGGCTACAAAATGAGATGTCACCTTTAAAGAAATAAATAAATAAAGATCTGAAGTGACTTTAGATGTACAAGAAAATCCTAGGAACTTTGCTAAAACTCTAGAAAGACAATGTCTGTTTAAAACACAACAAACAGGGCTGGAGAGATAGCTCAGCCATTAAAGGCTAGGCTCACAACCATAAAACACAACAAACAAAGACTGGGAAAATAGCCCTCCCACGACTGAGCTGGGTCTTTCTGGGGCTGGTACTGTAGAAGCGGTTTTTTGGAGACTACCAGCTGACCCTGTGGCTGAGGCTTCTGGAGGTCAGTTAACACTCCCTGTGCAGAAGGAATCCCTGGTGGTGTTAATTTACACACAAAACACTACACAGAAAAGTATACTGAAGAAGAGGGAGTGGCCTGGAAACCTAGTGGCTCTGGACGATTCCCACACTTACCTGGTAGTAGGCATTCAGGTGCTGGGTCATTTCAGTGACAGACAAGTCCTTTTGAGGAGGTTGAGAATTATGTTGAAAAGTACTTTGGTTTAACACTTTATTATTCTGTTTCTTGGCTTCATTCTCTCGGACCTCCTCCAAGGCTCCCTTGTAAACTTGGTCCTGGCAGTAGACAATCTGCTCCATCTGGAAGTGAAGTCGGATCAGTGCTTCAGCTTGTTTCTCTTGCTTTAATCTGATATCTTCAATTTTGGACTGCAAGGAGAGAAAAACAGTCACCAGCCTGTTGTGGGATATTTGTACACTGTGCGAAGATGCGTTGCTAGGATCGGTGTAATAGCAAGCAGAATCACCAATAGCTAGACAGAAAGAGGTTAGGCAGGATTTCCGGGGAAAGAGAAAACACTGGGAAGAAGAAAGGCAGAATTGTCAGTCAGACTCTGAGGAAGCAGGATGGGCAGTATAGAGATAAGGTGGCAGAATGTAGATTAATATAAATCAATTAATCTAAGTTAAAGGAGCTAGTTGGAGAAAATTCTAAGCTAATGGCCAAGCTTTCATAATTAATAGTCTCTGTGTCATTATTTGTGGGCTGGTGATCCAGATATAGTCTGACTAGAAGTTTACTATAACAGCCGTCAAGAAACACATGATGCAGAATAAGATCACAGGACACCTGGTCCATCCACAAGTATCAGGCCACCCCCCAAGAACAAACACAGGTATCAGCTGGGAATAGCCCCTGTACCCCCTTACTAGCTCATTCATGCCACCCTACCAGTTGAGGCTGGAAACCAGGGGAAGCCTGAGCCGGGCGTGGGTCGCCACCTGCTGTAATAGTCAGTCTTCAATGTCAGCTTGACTGGATTTAGCATCACTGTGGAGGGTGTTTCCAGAGAGGTCTGACTAAGTGAGATTGGAAGGCCCACCCTATTGAGGGCAGCACTATCCCATGGCTCGTGGTTCTGGACTGAATACAAAGGAGGAAGAGCTGAGCAGCATCCCTGCTATGATGGCCTGTATTCCCTTAAACTGTAAGCCAAAGCCAGCCCTTCATGAAGCTGCCCTCGCTACACACTGGTCACAGATAAACATCTGTCAAGGGATTCCGTGAATGGCAGATGGGTTTTTATTATATTTCATGTGCCTGTGGGCTATCAGGAATAGGTTCATTTCCTCTGCACAGAACGATGCTCCTGCCTAACAATGCTCTTTGGACTTGTGGGTTTCAACATCTCACCTCTGAATTCATTCCCCCACCCCTTCTTCCCCGTCTCATGACTGCTTTAACCAGAAGAACTGTAACCTTGTCTTGAAGACACAAACACACATAAACTTGAGTCTTCATTTCTCTGAACAGACACAAGGGGGTTGGGATGGTCTCAAACAAAGAAATCGTGCTTATCTATTATTCTTTTAAAAATAATATGTAGTTTGATTTACCTTGGCAGCACTGAAGAGGTTAAAAAAGTCACCAAAATTGTTTGACGATACACTTATGAAGGCCTTTCGAACCATGTCTGATGAAAGAGGGAAAAAAAAGTTTAATATTGACAAGACCGTCTGTACTTTGTATAGACTGGGACTGGGGGAGCGAGGTTAATGTGGCTACAAAGTTTCCTTTCTGTTCCCTCTGCCTTGTCCTCTTCCCCTGTAAAGAGGAGGGTGCGCTCTGTGGCTGAGGAACTCTGCAAGTATCTGAACCTCGCTATCTATTGGCATGGATTATACCCTGTACCGCAACTAGCTTCGAAGGATGTTTCTAGCAAATTATAAATACAGAAATTCCTTGTCTAAAACTTGTCACCTCTATCTCATTCCTGTCTGTGAGCCCGAAGTGCCCAGCCATCTACATGAAATAAACCCAAGAGACACTTACGGGAGTCAGAAAGTTAACATTAGCCCCTTTACTCTGGAGAATCCTCTTCTGTCTGTGGAATTTGTCATCTAAGCCACTAAAGCCTAGGTGTCATGCAGGACGGGTCGTAGACATGATCACCTGACGGAAGTGAGGGCACAGCCTCTGATGCCTCTCTTTAGGTGTTATCCAACATTTAAAAAAAAAAAATGAAGCAGGGCTCTAACTGGCCTGAAGCTTGAAAGTAGAACAAGTTGGCTGACTGGTTAGCCTCAGATAGCCCCCCAACGTCCCCATCTCTGGCTCCACAGTGCTGGGATCATAAGTGCATGTTGCTATGCTCAGCTTTTATGTGGGTTCTAGGGAAGGGACTCAGGCCCTCATGCTTTCAAGACAAGCATTTTGCTCAATGAGCCTCCTCTCCTGTCACTGTAATCTGAAATCTTACGTAATCCTACCCATTTTTGCCTTTAAAAATAAAACTTCCATTTGCTTCCGTTTCTTCACGTACACTCAGTGTCAATGCTCTGTGCTAGGAGGGAGCTACACCCCAGTCCCAGTGACAAACCCTCTGCCTCCTCTGTAATTCCCACCCAGTACACAAGGTCAGGGAAGCCTGGCCCCAAGTTCTGTGATTGTCTGAGGGGGTTGCAAAAACCCAGCTTTAGAGAGGACCAACCAAGACAATGGGAGGGCCTCTGACAGCGAACCTCCATGGCCTTGTACAGCGTTCCTTAGGGACGCTGTGTGCACTCACCAGTGACCTTGTGTAGCATGTCCACAGCTGGCTCCTCTAGGACTTTTATTTGCTTTTTGATGATGTTCTCAAACGTCATATAGTTCACAAACCCTGGCAGCTCCCGGCCACGATACTGACTTTCAAATACTTTGATCTGGCTACATATCTCAGCAGAACCTAGGGTTAAAAGTATTGTTTTTACAGAAACCATCTTGCAGGATTTTTTTTTTTTTTAAAGAAATAAAACCAACTCTGGTCTTTCTGAAAAGATGAGTACCAAGAAAAAAAATGAAACGAAATAAATGGTGATTATGTTCCTTTAAGACTACAATAAAAAAACTGTGTCAAAGGTCACTTCTCTCAGTTGAGACAAAGTGAAATACAGAGCCAGAGACCACAGCAGAATACATTAAGAGGAAACCAGGAAACGACCTTGTGAGAGGGTTTATGAGTCCATTTGCATTTGGCCAGAGAAGAAGGGTCAAAGTGCACTGGAGAAGGAGGCGGTGGAAGCAGACAGGCACCTAGAAAGCCCAAGTGTACATGAAGCAAAATGGTTAGCTCCTCTCCCTGCTTCCAGAACAACTTCTGTGAGAGACATCCCATCAGGAGCAGAGCCTGCCCAAGGCTCCTCTCTCCTATCTCGGGAGGGAAAGTGGTTCCGTGGGAAAGGTATAGGCTGGCATTTCATGTGCAGTTTCACCCATTTACAGTGGGCATGCCAGCGACTTCTAGCAAATCACAGGTCTCTGCTGTGACCCAAACTGCCTGTTTCTGACCGCTTTCTGTCCTCTTGAGGAACGGTCGCTGTCATCAAAATCAGTCCGTCACACGCTTCCCTCTCTCCAGCCCCTCTACATTGTGCCTGTGCTTTTTGTCTGCCCACTTCTACCCAGACCATACGCCATGTCCATCTTCTCTCTATTCAAGGAGATTCTTCTGCAACCCATGATTAACTGGGGTGATTAACCCGCATTTTTCTTTAGATATCCTTAAGAAACAGAAACAGTTTGGGGTCTGTGACTCAAAGAAGATCAAATGCGGCTCCTGTGTCCACACTCCAGCCATTCTGATCCCCTGCATAACACACTAAAGTTTCCCCCAGATCCCAGGTTCATGACGCTTCCTGGAGTCACTGCCGTGGAAGAACATGTCCCCCCTAGTTCATAAGTTGAACTTCATCCCTCCTGTGTTGACATTGAAAGATAGGCGTTTAAAGAGTGACCAGGACATGCTGGCCTCACCTCACAGATGGGATGTGTGTTCTCCCAATGGAGGCCAGAGGAAGCTGGCTCTCATCCCCCACACTTGGCCCTCCACACGTGAGGACCAAGCTGGACAGTACCATCTTGGGAGCAGAGATGACGCCCTCACCAGTCCCTCATCTTCTGGTGCCTTGACTTGGAACTGTAGGCAAGACGGTCTTTTGACTGTAGCAATCAAATTCAAATTACCACAGTATCAATTACACTAACCCAAATGGATACTCACTGTTTTCAAAATGTTTTTCAATATAATAATTCCATTTAAGAAATTCATTTCTCAGGTTGGTAAACAGCCGACTCTCTCCCTCTGATATGGTTTCCTGTGCTTGTACCAAAGCGGTGATATCCTTATTGAAGGCGTTAATTTTCTGTGAAAGAGATAATTCACATACAACGATCAGGTGGATAGATGAAGCTCATACCATGAGGGGTGTTGAGCCACATGAAGTAATGAGGAGACTTGTCTTTGGCACCAGGAAATCCTTCTCCTTCTCTTCATGCTCCCCAGTCCCCACCAGCTCTCCCCTGCTTTCATCCATTAGTGCTGGTCACTCTTGTAATACTAGCGATGGACAGAATATGTTTCTGTCCATCTTAGGAGACTGGAGACAGAAGAGATTCCTGTAAGGTAGTGATGCAGGAATCCTCCATGGCAAGTCGCAAGTGATAGCGTACATCAATTAGAAAGAAGGTTCTCTCATTGTCGTCTTCTGGTATATCTGTGCCGTACTTCTGCAGCTCCTCGACTGCAATCTGATAACTCTCCTTTATTTGATTTTCCAGTAGTGGCAGCGATTTCTGAAGTAAAAAGAAATGAATGGGACATAGACATATAGATAGGGAATGCAGAGGAGACCCCGATCACTTAGAATCTTATCTGTTACACAAACTATCTATCCCCCCATCTGTGTGGACCTCCCATGGCTCCTCGACCAGTGAACCTTGGCAGACAGGATTTCCTGCCCATGCTTGTGACATTCTGACAGCCTTTGAAGGCTTCCCTGGTGCACAGTGGTGCCTTAGAGACACCCTTTCCACCCAGGTCTACCCACACACCTGCACTGGGCATACAACTCTGTAAAACTGCCCACTACATATGGTTCATGCTTAAAAGAACCACCCAGAGACAGTTCCTTACACATCTAAACATGAACTCTGCAGAGACCCTACACAGAGCATCTTCTAGTAGCTTCTGAGACAAGAACAGATGAACTAACATGAGATCCTTCAATTCTTGTGTTATTTTCAACAGATCTCTACAGCTTGCTGTCCCCAGACTTCTCAAGGCACAGAACTCAGCAAGAGCAGGCCTGCCTCTGTCTGCATCAAGGAGGACCAGAGAGGGTCACTCAAGATCATGGTGCCCTGCAGATGCCCTGATCTCCACCTGCATCCTGGGGGCCACAGGAACACCTTGAGCTCAGGAAGAGCCCAGGGAAAGAAGATCACTGCCGGGTTCTTTCCACAGCAGTCCTCACGCAGGTATGGACACTAAATCCACATGTGCTGAGTATTCTCAACACCCCAGTTGAGAACTAAGGGGTTTAAGATGCAGACTCCACCAGGTCAGAGAAAGTGAACGTGGCTTCTATCTGAAGAGGCCATTTGAACTCAAACTCTCGAGATCAATTCCAGAATGAGGGTCTCACAGCTGTGCCACCCAGAACCTAAGGGTGACAGCAACAGGAGCCAGCACAAAGCCTTCAGATACTGGAGTGACTGACTCCCAAACACAGCATGTCTGCGCAAAGAGATCTTGACCAGCTGTGTGCCCAGAACCGTCCCAATCCCAGCTTAGCTTGATGAAGGCACAGCCTCCCTGGCTTACACAGATGTGTGCAATGAGCTCCGTGGTCAGTCTCTCTGCCAGACAGGGCACTGTGGCCTTCCCATCCTCCAGAAGAACACTGAGGGAATAGGAGAGAGGGTCCCATTAGACTCAGCCAAAACACAAGTCTGCAGTCTGCTGTGGGGAGGCCAGGGCCAGTTTGGGAACTATCAATGAACCTTGAGATTAGTATTCATGAAGCACCCAGAGATGGTTTTGTACAGTGATACAGGGGAACCAGCTAGGATAGTTCCACAATGGGCTGCAGTAATCCCCCTCAGCACATTATTAATCAGAGTAAAATCTGATCTCGATAAAGCATATGTACACAACCACAGCTATGTTATCATAGCACCATGTGAACACACATGCACACACCTTCTATGTGTGACACACAAGTATACACACATATCTTTCTGTGGTGTGTGACATGTGAGTAGACACACACACACAGTTCCATGTATAATACAAATTTTAGCATATACACACCCATCCATGTAGTCTACACGTATGAGTACATACATTAATGCTTATGCACATTAATATACACAGAGCATACAGATTCAGATCTTCATACACTGGGTAGAGGTGCCTCCCTCCCACTCTTACCAGCTGAGTTCAATCCCTTGGTCCACCATGATGGAAGAAGAGAACCAATTCCCACAAGTTGTCCTCTGTTCTCAACATGAGCACTGTGGTGCCTTCGCATGCACAAACTACCCCCCACACACACACATACATACACACACATACACACACACACACACACACACACACACACACTCCTCATGTCAGGTCTGCTCTTGACTAGTGATTTTCACTACATGGAACAGTATGGGGGAGGCACCTGAAGTGTAGGTGCTCCTTGAAGAAGTCTTGCTCCATCTTCAGGGCCTCAGCCAGGGTCATCTGCTTCTGGATGTCCTGCTGACCCCTGCACTTGACTATCATGTAGCCCTTCTTCAGGGGGAACACGAGATTCCTCACCACATCAACGACCTTGTCTTCAGCCCCTTTGTCCACCAGATCAGGCTTGGTCAAGATCCCTACAGGGAAGGCATTGAGATTAAAGAACACACACTGGTGAGAACCAGCCACCAGCAGCCAAGGGCTACTGCCTATCTGTTCTGAGTAGTTTTATATCAAGTTGACACAAGCTAATGCCATCTTAGAGGAGGGAACCTCAATTAAGAAAATGCTTCCAACCAGGCACGATGGCTCATGTGTTTAATTCCAGCACTTGGGAGGCAGAGGCAGGCAAATCTCTGTGTGTTCAAGGACAGCCTGGTCTACAACTGGAGGTCCAAGACCAGGACAGTCAGGGCTAGAGAAACCCTGTCTTAAAAAACCAACCCCATCAAAAAAAAAAGACAGAAAGAAAAGAGCAAAAAAGAAAAGAAAGAAAATGCCTCCATCGATCGGACTGTAGGCAATCATGTAGAGCATTTCCTGAATCAGTGATTGGTGGGGAAGGGTCCACCACTGTGGGTGGTGCCATCCCTGGGCTGGTGGTCCTGGGGTCTACAAGAAAGCAGGCAGAGCAGGAAGCATTCCTCCATGGCCTCTGAATCAGCTTTTGCCTCCAAGTTCCTATTCTGTTTAAGTTCCTGCCCTGACTTCCTACAGTGACAGACTGCATCTAAGTTTGGGTTTTTAATGCTGTGAATAGACACCATGACCACAGCAACTCTAATCAAGAAAACATGTAATTGAGGTGGCTGGCTTACAGTTTCAGAGGCTCAGTTCATTATCATCTTGATGGGGGCATGGCAGTTGACAGGCAGACGGGGTGCTGGAGCCGAGAGTGCTATATCTTGCAGGGCACAGGAAGTTGATTGACAGTCACACCGAGGGAGGCTTGAGCAAAAGAGACCTCAAAGACCACCCCCACGGTGACACACTATCTCCAACGAGACCACACCTCCTAATAGTGCCACTCCCTTTCAGGGTCATTTTCTTTCAAGCTATTACAGACTGTTACCTGGAAGAGGAGGTGGAAATAAACCCTTTCTTTCCCAACTCGCTTTTGGTCATTGTGTTTTATCACAGCAATAGTAATCCTAAGACATAATCCATTGTGAGATAGAGAGGGTAGCTAAAGAATCCATACAAAGTACACGGAGACACAGTTCAGTCCCTCGATCAGATGCAGGCTTCTTCCTAGCACCTCTCCATGGCCACCACGCAGAGAGACAACAGCTATTTATCCTTTCGCTCTGTGTGGACCTTACCATGGATCCTCAGCCAGTGAGTCTCAGCAAATATGATTTCCTCCCTACGCTTGCCCACCTCTGACTCCTCATGCCTTTCCTACCAGGGAGACAAGATGAAGGGCTTGCTTCCTCCCACCTCAGTGGGATCCTGGCTGTGCTCTGAGTTTGGTCCATCTGGATTCAGGGGATGTATCCCCACTGGCACCCACACACCACTGTTATCTCCACTCTCCTCACCTATGGTCCTGTCCCCGTCAGGGTCCACCTCCTGAGCCATGCTCAGTGCCTCCGTGGTGGCGATGTCCACATTACTGGGGACCACCACCAGGTTGATGGTCTCCTGTTTCTTGATATATTCCTTGATGAGTTTCTTGATCTGTAAAAAGTGAGATGGTGAAGTTATGAAGACAGATTGAGAGTGAGATGGTTGTGGCCATCCACTTGCTTCAGGCTCTGGCTTCCATGGACTGCACCCCTCTTTAGTGAATCCTGGCCATTCAGTCTCACTCCCGACTCCACAAGGTCTGTCCTAGACATAGCCCTGGACATACTCCAGTGCCCCTTGCAGCCCAGTGTGGGTCAGAGTGGAGTCTAGAGTCTCACCTGCCATCCGATGTCTGCAGGCTGGTTGCCCACAGCCACCCTGGTGATCCCAGGCAGGTCAATCAGGGTCAGGTCTGGGACATTTGGGGAGCTGACATCCAGGCTAATGAGTTTATCACTGATTCCCAGCCCTACCCCAGCAATAAAGTTCTGGCCTGTAGAGGAGGGAAAAGGAAGCCTGGTTAAGCTTTGTGGGGTGGGATAGGGAGAATAGACTGAGGGACTCTAGACTAGCTAGATGGAGGGGATCTTCTTCCAGGGAACTCTGGGAAAGCATGTCTTGGCTATGCATGACCCCACAGGTTCCTGTATTGAAAAGTTGGATTGGTCCCCAGCTGGTCATAATTAAAGCTTCTAGACACTTTGTGAGGTGGAACCCCGCTAGAGGAAGTAGGTCACTGGGGCACAGGTCCATATGTCTCATTTCTGGCTCTTTCCTGTGGCACTCTGCTTCTCTCTGTCAACACCTGTACTTGCCATAATAATGTTCCTCCCAGGATCATAGGAAAAGGTTACCATAGACGAAAGCCTTCTGAATCCAGGAGAGAAAGTATGTCCACCTGAAAGGCATCCTGGGAGGTATTGTGCCACAGCTACTGAGAAGGAATACAGAGTCTCTTCTGCCCGGGGGTCCTGGGTGACAGCAGGTTTGAAGGGGTCTCATTTTTGTGTGTGTGTTTGTGTGTGCTGGAGCAGGGTCCTGACAGAATGACTCTACACTTCTCCTCCGACTCCAGGCAGGGTTGACAGGCAGTCAGAGGATAAGGGACAATGGGACACCAACCTTTGTTGATGGCCTCTTCCACCTGGGAGGGATCGGAGAGCTCCACTTCGATGTCGTCATAGATGACCTTGCCTCTCCACTTCTCTCCTGGTTCTGACTTCCTCAGTTTCAGCACCAGTGGGCACCTGGTGACGATACCTAGGAGATGCGGTCCCTGTGAGCCCTCCTCCTAGTATGGCACCCTCAGCTCTGTGGGGACCTTGGTGGGACCTTTAGGGTACCAGACATCTCTCATCAGCCCCACCCACCCCTACATCCTGTTTACTGTGCCCCTCAGCCTACTTTATCCTGCCCCCTGTTATGGTCTCCTTCCAACTCCTGTCTTTTCCATGACATTTAAACTGGGTCCCCGGACCATGTCTGCTCTGACCTCTCCCTGAGCACTTGATGACCACCACAGTCATGGAATTTAAGCAGCAACACTAACCTAGACACCAGTCTCTTCTCCAAAGGATATGTGTCACCTCAAAGGAAGGGTCTAGGAACCTGACCCACTTAGTCCTGGCTTCTGCAAACTGCAGGTTTCAAGTGACTCACAAAATGTACAATGGAGCAGTGCAATGGACTGAAAGCTGCCCCACCCCCACCCCTGTTTGGGCGCCTGGACCCTACAGTGACTGTTGGATAAAGAGCTTCAAAGGAGGTAACTTAGGCTCATGGAGAGCTTGGGAAGCTGCATGGGAGAAGCCCAAACCCTAAAACTGGTACCCTTGTGAGAGGAGGAAGAAACGGCTAGGCTGCACAGAAGAAAGGCTGCCCTCAAGCCAAAGAGGAAGACTACCTTGACCTTTGTTCTGCTGTGTGCCCAAACTGGGAGGGGATCTGCTTCTATCTTTTGAGCTCCAGGTCCCACAGTCTAGCAAGGCAATAAGCATGGAGCTCTCACCGCTGCCTCTGGGGAGGGCCACTCCTGACAGTGCTTCCAGCACAGAGCTCTTCCCTGAGCTCTGGTCCCCAATGACTGCTATGGCAGGCAGGGCCAGGTCCTGCTCCACGCCCAGGGCCCGCAGGGAGTCGATGAGGTCAATGCAGGGCCGCACCTTCTCCTCATACTGCATGCAGAGGTTGTTCACAGAGTCCTAGATGAGGGCAAAGCAAGAGTGAGGTTGTGCTCCATGGTAGTGCTCCACCCAAGGCT
>NW_004949170.1:610399-634097 GCF_000317375.1 Microtus ochrogaster | reverse complement strand
GGTTTTATCCCAGGCTTTTTCAGATCCAGTCCAGCTGGCCTTGGTGAGTTCCCGATAGAACATCCCCATTGTCTCAGTGTGTGGGTGCACCCCTTGCAGTCCTGAGTTCCTTGCTCGTGCTCTCTCTCCTTCTGCTCCTGATTTGGATCTTGGGGTTTCAATCTGGTGCTCCTATGTGGGTCTCTGTCCCTGTCTCCCTTCATCGCCTGATGAAGGTTAATATCCAGGAGGATGACTATATGTTTTTCTACATTGAGCCTATAATTTGTGATCCTAGGGTTCCTCAATCTTAATGACAATCATAAAGATCTAAGAAAATTAACAAAACTCAGGCATGGCCCATTAGAATCAAACTGTTCTAAACTAATCATATCTAAAGGTATTTTTTAACTAGCCAGAAAGGGGCTGAAGGAATGTCTCTGAGGTTAAGAGCACTTTCTATGTTTGCAGAAGATCCATGTTCTTCTCCAAGCACCCACATCAGGTGGCTCACAACTGTCTGAAACTCTAGGCCATCCAATTCCTTCTTCTGGTAACACACTTGTGGCACACAGAAATACATGCAGGTACACACATATGAACATAAAACAAAAGTAAATTTATTTAAGTAGTTAGAGGAGCTAGAGAGATGGCTCAGCTTTTAGAACACTCGTTGCTCTGGTAGAGGATGTGGCTTTGGTTCCCACCACCCACATGTTGGTTCATGTGGTAACCACCTGTACCTCCAATTACAAGGGACAAAACCTCCTTATTGTGACCTCCCAGGTACCAGGCATGCACATGGTACCCATATACACATACAGACAAAATACACACTATGTGTGTGTAGTTTTTTTTTTTTTAGGTTGAGAGGAGCAAAGACCAGCTTAACAGATGGTTTTTGTTTGTTTTAATAGAAAGAACACAAGTGTGGAGACAAAGGGGTGACTTTTATTTACTTATTTTTTAGTGCTGGGAATTGAACCAGGTGTTTATACATACTAATCACATGCTGAACTCATATCCATTCTACAGTGATTTAGGATTACTTACAAGACACCCATATTGGGTTTTTGTTTTTGTTTGGTTTTGAGGTTTTTTTAAAATATTTATTTATTATGTATACAATATTCTGTCTGTGTGTATGTCTGCAGGCCAGAAGAGGGCACCAGACCCCATTACAGATGGTTGTGAGCCAACATGTGGTTGCTAGGAATTGAACTCAGGACATTTGGAAGAGCAGGCAGTGCTCTTAACCTCTGAGCCATCTCTCCAGCCCTAGTTTTGGTTTTTTGAAATGGCTTCTCAGTAGCTTTGGAGCCTGTCCTGGAACTTGCTCTGTAGACCAGGGTGACCTCGAACTCACAGAAATCTGTCTACCTCTGCCTCCTGAATGCTGGGATTAAAGGTGTGCACCACCATCACCTGGCTACACTATCATATTTCATATCTAGTAAAAGTATCTAATGAAAGGGAACAAGGATTTATGTACAATCACATGCTGTACTGCTGCGCTATATATCCATTCCACAGTGTTTTAGGATACTGACAAAACGCCACCATTATATATCCAGTAAAAGTATCTTTAGAAATGGAAGAAGTATTACGTACAAATGGCTTTGGAATATGCCTGGGACTAGTGTGTCTCCAAGTCAAAACTTGACTGTTGCTATAAGCAACCTATAAGAAGCTGTGGTGCTGTGGAACAATCTTTTTGTACACTGTGAATATTTGTTGCTTTCACTGACTTAATAAAGAATTAAATGGCCAATAGCTAGGCAGGTGGAGGTTAGGCAGAACTTGCAGACCAAAAGAAAGCATAGGGAAAAAGGAAGGCAGAGTCACCAGCCAGATGCAGAGGAAGCAGGAGGTGAATATACCATGCTGAAAAATGGTATCACCACGTGGTAGATCATGGACAAGAAAGGGCATTTCCTCTATTGAGGTCCACTTTTCTCAGATTACTCTAGGTTGTGTCAAGTTAACTTAAAACTAGCCAGCACATCCCTGGTTTCATAGAAATTATCTTAAAGACAAAATTAATAAAAAGAACTTATCAATAAGTGGAATTTTATCAGAACTAAACATCTGGTTGAAAAATGTGAATACAAGCCATAGTCAAGGAATATTTACAAAGCATGTATCTGAGCAAAGATTTGTCCCTTAATATATAAAGTACCCTCAAAACTCAACAAGAAAATGAACCACATGACTTCTTCATGGAGATAATGTCACAATAATACCTCACAGTGGTTATAACTAGAGACTGAACCATATAGAGAAAGAACAGTATATCACATTCAGGACTCAGGGCTCTGCCAGTCTCCAATAACCCCTTAGCTTCCCAGACCAAGATTATAACTGAAAACATTGAGTGAAGGAAATAGCCCATTGTTCTCACATTGACCCAAGCAAAGTAAACAGCTGACCAAGATCTCCATCTTGCTCCAAAAAGACAAGAAAGCCACTCTGTCAGAGAAGCAGCAGGCCTCATTCTCTTCTAGCATCCCACACCTACTCATAAGTGCAGATCCAGCCTTTTCTCAGGTGGACACAACACATGTCCTGTGGAGAGTGGCTTTTGGTAGCAGCTCACCATTGCCTGGCTGTCATTAGAAGCATCAGAATATTTCTGTGGCTCCAGGTGACTGAATGCAGAAGTCAGATCTTTCTGATGGGCTTTCCGGGAAGAACTCATACTTGTATTTTTTTTCCGGGTGGATTTGCAATGGACTTAAAGGGTTTGATTCAGAAGATTCTGGAAGTGTTGCCACTGGTTGAATCCTTGATTAAGAAATGCAAAAGAGACACCAATATTAAGAACTACCATATCTTCTCTGTCCACCCCAAGAGTCTGTGTATCCAGCAGCACCTCATCATTTCCTCTTCTAGAGAGGGGGTAAAACACATTCTTTGTGTGAGTTAGGAAAGTTACCACAAAAAAAGAGTAATTGTAAAGGTACTCATGGAGTCTGTCAACCTATAATTTTTGTCCAGACACAATTCTTATCTGCCCTGCCTTTGAAAAGACCTCTTATTTCCAGAAGATCTCAGGTTTTAGAATGAAGACCCCTTCATTCTCTATTTGAGCCTTGGCTGTTGTTCCATGGCTGTCTCAGTTGGTCTTATTAGACTACCAGGTGCAATCACTGGTTTCCAGGGCTTGTGCCCATGACAAAGATTCCACATGACTACCCTACAACAGGGTTTGAAGAATTATATTCTCTTATTTTTCTTTCTCTGGTATATATCCCCTGGGTTGTGTCTGCAAGCTACAAGTGTGTACAAGTCTCTTGAGTTACCTTTGAGACTTGATGGATCTCAGAGGCAGAGCAACCTCAGGGGTCACACCCACTTCTGCTCACTCAGTGACCTGGGTAGCCAGCTATACTTTCAGTCCAAGATGAGCACATGGGCCCATCTAGATCTTTTTCCAATCAAAAGGAGGAAATCCCCAGCTCCAGCACTACCCCATTTGTGGTAGATGAACAAGGCATCTGTATTTCTACATCTTCTCCTAACTCTTCTGCATTGCAGGGCCTGTTGCAGAGAGTCCATCAAGGAAGCCCTACCACATTTCATGCAGGTTCCTGCCTCAGTTAAAGGTAATGGG
This sequence comes from Microtus ochrogaster, assembly GCF_000317375.1. Taxonomy (NCBI): domain Eukaryota; kingdom Metazoa; phylum Chordata; class Mammalia; order Rodentia; family Cricetidae; genus Microtus; species Microtus ochrogaster. The sequence continues at coordinate 630,505 of NW_004949170.1, read as the reverse complement.
CAAGCATGCACAAATAACCAGGTAGGTGTTCTCTAAACATTTCTATCCAAGCAGGCCTGCACCCATTTGTGCTGTCCTTGGGGTGGTTGGTAACAGTTCCACTATATAGGAGGCAGTGGGTATTTACCAATGCCCCTCGGGTGACATATATCATTTATTATGAACAAAGATCCCAATGGCGGGGTTCCTCTGGATTTCTGTCCTGTTGGGAAAGCATCCTCAGGCCAATTGGAACAGAAGCAGCATGGGAATAGGACTCAGCCCCTTTCACTGTTAGAGCCCCTAACCACCCCCTACCCTGTCTGTCCAGGAAAACTGAGATGATAAAAGTGGGAGCCTTCCCAGGCCTGTCTGGGTGTTAAGGTGGCGACAGGAAGACTCAGGAGTCCTTTCTTCTCCCAGGTTCCTGCCCTCCATGTCCCCCTGAAGTTGAAATGGAAGGCCTGTGGGACACCCTGCACTCTGAGCAGATGTGGGACTTCAGACCACCCAGGACATCTCCTGTTTGGGGACTGGAAAGACCCTGGGAATGTAGATTTCTCTACACAGATCCTCTGTCAACCCTTCCAGCAGAGTCCCCCAAGGCCTGCACTTCAAAGTCTGCCCCTGGGTCACCTGGCTTCCTCCCACCCTTAACAAGAAATCTCCCTCTGCTTTCCCTTGGGCTCCTAGCCCATGCTGCAGAGGACCTGAAACCTCTCATATAGGCCTTAGCCCCAGATTCCAGAGATCCCTGGGACCCCACCCTCTCCTGCTGCCAGAGTGGTTAGAGGCTCTAACAGTGAAATGAGCTGAGTCCTATCCTCATGCTGCTCACTGTTTCAGACTGCCCCCTGAAATCAGCAGCTGGGTGGACCCTACCATATCTAGTCCAGTAGCTGCCTGAGCTGTCACTGACCCTCTAATTTTAATGGCACTGAGCAATGTCCCACAGTGCCCTCCAGGATCTACAAAAAACCCAGAGGTATCCCCTAGCCCTGAGCTAGGGCATGTCTCCTAGTCCTGGTTGCCACTCACCAACCAGTATCTTTCATAGTGATAGAGTGCTTGGCTTTCTGGGCTTTCCTGTCTTTAAACAGTGTTGGCTCCCAGGAAGAATTGAAACTTAGGGAGATTGCCTGAGCTTACAACCCAGACTTCCTCCATGCCACACACAAACTGTCACTGTTCCCATTATTGTAATAGCACCAAGAAATGCCCTGCAGTGCTCACCAGGGTCTACAAATAACCAAGGAAGACACCCCCTAGTTCTGCACAGAATCCTGTGCTATACTCAGCATCCCTGGCTCAGCTAGAGTGTGCAGCTGCCAGGACTTCGGACTTCTTTCAACAGCGTTGTCTCCGCCCCTTCTGGGGGAGAACTGAAACTTACTGAAATGGCCTTCCCCACTACAACCACATCTGCCACAAACTGATCTCAGAAACAAAACTTACCCTTAGGGGCTCTTAGCTATGACCTAAGGCACAGAAATTGCAGATGGCTGCCTGTTTTCCCTCAGGACCAGCCCAGCTCTGTTCCAACAATCTAACCTCCTCTCAGCTGGACACAGCCTGACTACCCTTCCCATTCCACTGGGCCACCACTCCATGGGTACCAGGATAAGCTGTGTCAATGGTAGCAGGTCCCCTCTGGTTCTTACCCCAGCCTCAGACCCTGCACCTCCCCCTTTCCATTGCTTTGTTCCCTTCAGACCTCCCTGTGTGTGCAGTGAGCCTCTGACTTGTTCTGGTTGAAGATTAACAGAAATGGTGGCCTCCTACCGGACTCTTATTGGTGCTCACACTGTCACCTCCTACGAGATAATATTGCCCGACACTGGCTCCCCATATTCACTCCCTCAGGTCGGTTCAGTCCCTGACAACCAGCCCCCAAAGACTGCTGTGATGAAGGAGTGCTAGCCAGTATCAGACCCTGCCCCAGCTGCAGTCCAGGGGTCCCATAGCCTGAATGGAAACAAACCCCTATTGTGTAAGGGAAGGAGGGGACTGAAGTCCCTTTGCTATACAGAGCAATCCCATGCAGGGGAGGCCAGAGAAAAACCATCCCAGGTCCTGAGGGCTTAGCACCCTGCTCCTGCAAGGCTGTTGAAGGTGACAGGTGCTGGCCTTCATGGAGAAGTGGGGCAGGCTCAGCTGCAGCAGACCCCTGCTCTGCCAAGAACTTACCTCAGCTCAGGGAAGTGAGTGCCTCTCCTCAGAGCCCAGGGGCTTGCTTGCTGCAGCTCTTACCTGAGCTGCCTGCGCTGGAAACCGACAGGACAGACACCGAAGGAGCAGGGCCCTGTCACAGGGTCTTGACCTCTGTCTCCAGGCTGAGGGCAGAGTGGTGAACAGGGAAGGCAGACTCAGTGAGCCCAGATGCCTCTCAGCGCTGTGCTATAATCCATACCCCTCAGTCCTCTTTCTCTTGCATTTCCCAGTCACTTCAGACTTGGGTTTCAGTTTCATTTCTCTTTGGCTCCTCTTGACTCAATTCAGTCTGTGTTGAGAAACAGAACAGCATGCCTGGCTCAGATCATCATGCCTGGCTCAGACTGAAAGAAAGGAGTGGGAAAAATGGATCTGAGATCGGTGATCTTAGGAAGGTGACCATGCCTAGAGTAAGGGGCAACACTAGCTGAAGGCTGGAAGGGGGACGCTGGGAAAAGGAACCCTGTACATGGGGGAAAGAACTGGGATCCGTGAGAGCCCTTGTGGTTGACAGGATCAGCACCTGCCTAGCCTGCCAGTCCCCAGGCACACTGACTGACATCCTGCAGAAGCTGCAAGCAGTTGTGTTAATTCCTGGCTTGAAAGAACTTCAGAGTATCCCCAGCCCGCCCCCCCCCCCCCGTGTGTGTGTGTGTGTGTGTGTGTGTGTGTGTGTGTGTGTGTGTGTGTGATGATTATGGACAAAGTCATGTGCTCTCGGGGGTTTCTTTACTCTGCCATCATGAAACCATGAACCAAATTAAACACTTTCTTTTATAAGTTGCCTTGGTCGTGGTGTGTTATCAAAGCAATAGAAAAGTAACCAAGATGCTGGCTAAGACTATGTCCCAGGCTGGAAGCTGAATCTCCAGCTCTCTCTACCTGCACTTGGTCTTACTGCCCAGGGCCATGCAGAGTATAAAGGTACATAATTCTCTGCTGAGCCTAGCAACCAGGGACTGCCAGGGTGAAAGATAACCCAATTCTTCAGAAAGAGGAAATGGTGTGAGGGTCTCAGTTGAACCTTCCATAGCGGTAGCCACCTTTAAAGCCATCTATCCTTTACTCGGATAGATCCACAACCAGCTGGCAAACAATCCCTGCACTCTTTGGACACAGTCTCACCTGCCTGTCATCTTCCTCTGCTTGAGCTCCAGGTCATATGCACAGCACCCATTGACATCTGCATGATAGCAGATGGTAAATATAAACCTTGTGCTTGTACCTTAGTTTTGTATGGAGATGTATGTATATTAAGATCTAATTATCAGTTCCTCATCAATCAAAACTGTTGGGTACTCAGCTCTAAATGGGACGTTCTATCACACCTTTCCACAAGTCTCAGTGATTGTTTCGGAAGAGGTGACAGAGACAGTAAGAGCCAGGGGTAGTGGAGGGTTGCAGAGAAACTGCGCTTTCTGGACATGATAAGGCCATTGCACCCATGAACTCGTGACAGCAGTGGCTACATGCATGAGATTTAGCCAGGCAAAATCCAACACAGATCAGGGAGGAACTCATTACGTCTCACCCTTGGCTGAGGAGTGCCTAGCAACTGATGGTTGCTATGGAGGGAGAGTCGGTTTATTTCAGGGTACAGCCCCTAAAAGGCTCCAAGCGTTCCACAAGATGGGCCTCACCCCTGCACATACTGTAGTACTTAGTAGAACTCAGAGAATATTTTTAAAAATGAAGTTGGTATATGGTACTTCAAAAATTGGTGGTGAGGGAATGAGGTGGATTTAGGCAGAATACATGTCCATATATGAAATTCTTAGACAATAAATACATAAATATGTTGAGCACTGTGTCCTTGGAACACACATGACTCAAAAGACAAGGGTTCCCAGGAGTTTCCATCCCAGAGGATCCTAACACAGCAGAATTTAATTGACAAGCCCTCAGTACTGGGGGGCATTTAAACAGTTCCTTCTGTGTGGACCCCTGTGCCAGAACCCTAACACAATGAGCAAGCACAGGTTAAAGCTATATTGTCTCCTGATCAATATTTTATAAAATGGACCCAGCCCCTAGAGCACAGGGACTTTCAGGTGCCACCTGGCTCCTCCTGGCCAAGAACTGGCCACAGTGGGAATATTTTTGTGGTGGTCTGCAAAAAGACACAGTAGATGACAAACTGATATGGTCAACCCATCAGACAAGATAGTGCCTGATGGAGGATACATTCATAAACACGGTTTAGGAATCCATTGCCTATGGATACAGATTGATTCTGCCTGTAATTTCCTTGTGTGACACCATGATCTCACCCATAAAATAGCCATAGGATTCTTCCCACTACCGTTGGCAACACGTTTCTCATTTATTGGGCACCTTTGTGCCAGTGATCGACAGAGGGATGACTTCTGTGTGCTTCTGGTGAGTAAAATACGCCTTTATAGTCTAGCCTTTGTTCCATAAAATGGTGAGAAACTTAGAAGCCTGTTTTCCATCATTAGCTAGCTGAGAAGGCAATAAAGTACAGTTAGCTAGACTGGGTGTCCCTGTAGGATTGTAAGCTAGACTCTTCAAGGATAACACTCAAGTACGGAGGTGCAGATGTCTGGCGTATTGAATCAAAGTCTTTAGGACACGTAGGGACCCAAAGCACTTGCCAGCTTCTACAGCCAGGTCCAGCTGATAACGGACAGGCGGAAACGGCAAAACTCCTTAAGCAATTAACACTTTGCAGGAACTTTTAACCTCAATTCGTGGTACTGCATGTTAGGTCCATATAACTAACTGTTTATGTTTAATATGTTTATGAAATTTATATTGGTGACAGGAGAAAGTAATTAAACAATTAACCAGGTCAAGAAGAAAACAGAGAGAGACTTCACAGACGGCCAAGGACTGCCAGAAATAGCCTAGCTTCACAGCCTTGAATAAAATGTTACAAACTTCTCCTGTAATTTCCTCCATATGCTCTGGGGATACATGCAGGATAAGAAAATATATTTGGGGGCATTTTCTCATTGTCAACCTTTCTGCCCAAAGTGCTGATACACTTTAGGCGGGTTGTCATGGTTACTCACAGGTCATTTGCCCCGCCCATCACCCATAGGTTGCTAGGAAACTGCTCCCAGCTGCAAGACATTCTCCTCTCAGGACAGGGGTGGGGATGGGAGGGGACATGACATGGGATGGGATAGACACTTTCACACCTTATTAATCTAAAAGGTTAGCTTATAGTGTTAATCATACCTTAAATATGTAGGTTAGTACAAGGCCCTTTGATTCCCCTATAGTTTAGCTTTTCTCCCTAGCAAGTCTGGCATCCTTTCTCTGTAGGAGATACTACTACAACCAGAACTCCTTTTTTTTTAATTGATTTTTATTGAGCTTTACATTTTTCTCTGTTCCCTTCCCTGCCTCACCTCACCCCTCCCCTTCAATCCTCTCCCAAGGTCCCCATGCTCCAAATTTACTCAGGAGATCTTGTCTTTTTCTACTTCCTATATAAATAAATTAGATCTATGTATATCTCTTTGTGTCCTCATTGTTGTCTAGGTTCACTGGGGCTGATTTGTGGCCTGGTTTTCTTTGCTTTATAGTTAAAAACCACTTATGAGTGAGTACATGTGATAATTGTCTTTCTATGTCTTGGTTACCTCACTCAAAATGATATTTTTTAACTCCATCCATTTTCCTGCAAAATTCAAGATGTCATTATTTTTTCTGCTGTGTAGTACTCCATTGTGTAAATGTACCACATTTTTCTTATCCATCCTTCAGTCAAAGGGCATTTAGGTTGTTTCCAGGTTCTGGCTATGACAAACAATGCTGCTATTAACATAGTTGAGCACATGTCTTTGTGGCATGATTGAGCATCCTTTGGCTATATACCCAAAAATGGTATTACTGGATCTTGAAGATTGCATCCTAATTTTCTGGGAAATTGCCACACTGACAACCAAAGGAGCTTACATTCCCACCAGCAATGCAGGAGTGTTCCCTTTACCTCACAACCTCTCCAGCATAAGTTGTCATCAGTGTTTTTAATCTTGGCCATTCTTACAGGTGTAAGATGGAATCTCAGAGTTGTTTTGGTTTGCATTTCTCTGATGACTAAGGATGTTGAACATTTCCTTATGTGTCTTTCAGCTATTTTAGATTCCTCTGTTGAGAGTTCTCTGTTTAGGTCTGTATTCCATTTTTTATTGGATTATTTGTTCTTTTGATGACCAATTTCTTGAGTTCTTTGTACATCAGAACTCCTTTCTATACCTGCCCACCAATCAGATAGCTGACAAACATTCTCCCTTTGTTTACTCAAGAAATGCATTAAGATCCTGAAACAGCTTTTGCAATCTTTTCTATTTCCTGAAATCTGTTGTGTTGGATGTATAAAAACTGTATGAGCCTGGCAGTGGTGACGCACGCCTTTAATCCTAGCACTAGGGAGGCAGAGGCAGGTGGATATCTGTGAATTTGAGGCCAGCTTGGTTGAGGAGCTAGTTCCAGGACAGGCTTCAAAACTACAGAAACTGTCTCAGAAAACCAAGAAAAAGAAAACAAAAACAAAAAACTGTATGAACAAAGAGGCTCGAAGGAACAAGAGGTGGAAAGAGTACAAGACCCTCAGATTGTGTATGTGAGTGTTTTCCTTCAGACAGATAGAAACTTACTCCGAAAGACCCTCAGATAAGGGAGAATTCCCTAAATCCTCACGGCTTTGAAAGTTTCCTTTTGGCAAACCCTGGGCACAGCTCTAGGAGCTGGTCTCACAGGGTGCTGTAGAGTAGACCAGGATGTCACTGTGCCCATGTCACTGAACTATGGGCATTGCAGTCACAGGGACCAGGCTTCGGGGTGTGAAGCTCCCTGTTCAGCCCCAAGCTCGTTGACAGCAAACAAAGACAGACTGGATAGCAAGACACAGAACAAGGGCCAGTCTGTGCCCAACTCATCTAAGAAGCTAGTCATTGAGTGAGGGGCCAGCTGGCAGCCAGAGCCTTGCCATGGTGAACTGGAGTCTTGGCACCAGGCAAGGTAACCAGGCAGACGTCAGGCTACTGGAGAAGCTTGTCCGATTCATCTGCTGTATTTCACGTGTCCTTCTGCAGGGCCTGCTTCTCCTGAGCACATGGAAGATGGAACTAGGCAATGCTTTCTTCCCCACTCTGTCATACCTGTCTGATTTGTGAACCCCATCACCAACAAGCAGTAAGAAGAATGAACCCCAAGGTTCTGGCTGCAACAATAAATCTGAGTCATCAATCAGCGTGTCCTGGGATGACTCGCAGGGAGAACTGTGACAACAGCAGCCTCTGTGGTTCTGTCCTAGTGTGTTGAGTGACCAAGATGCACAGGACTGATGCCCACCTGCCAGGCCCTTCCAAGCTTCCATATTATTTTTCATTATTATCCATAGCAGCATTTTATACTTTTGTAAACACTTCTTTGTTACATTTTGAGTCAAAGTCTCCTCTGTACACGAGGCTGGTCTTGAATTTATAGTAATCCTCCTGCCTCCGTTTTCCAAGTACTAGAATAAGAGGTGTGTAACACTATTTTTAAGCTGTTTCAGACTCATAGCCAAATTTAGCAGAAGGTGCAGAATTGTATGTCACCTCTTCGTCCAAGTGCATAGCCTCCCCTTGCCATTGTCTTCAGCAGAGAACTCTTTGTCACAGTGGATAACCTTACAATGGCACATTGTCACTCAGTGGTCACAGTCAACATTTCTACAACACAGTCCAGTGACAAGGACCACAATTCTAGTGTTACTCTGTGGACCATTGCAGGAGAAAGCCACTTATTTATCCCAGCCGCCCAGCACCAAAATAACCATACAGAAACGATATTAATTAAAACACTGCTTGGCCCATTAGCTCTAACTTCTTATTGGCTAACTCTTACATATTAATTTAGCCTATCTCCATTAATATGTGTATCATCACATGGCAGTGGCCTACCAGCTAAAGTTTTGGCATGTCTGACTCTGGGGGCTCCATGTCATCTCCTGACTCCACCCTCTTTCTCCCAGCATTCAGTTCCATCTTCCCTGCCTACCTAAGTTCTGCCCTATCAACAAGCCAAGGCAGTTTCTTTATTCATTAACCAATAAAAGCAACACATAGACAAAAGGACATCAGACCTCCTACACCATACCACCACTGCCCCAAGCCCTAGGTCAAGATCCACCATGATGATGTTATTCAGCACACCGTCACAGACCCAACCCCTGGGCTTTTTGGCTGTGTCTCTCTGCCCCTGCCCTTGGTGACCCCTGAGCTCTCTCCTGTGCCCATCACTGTGCCTTTTTCAGGAACATTACAGTATTCACTCCGCAGCTTTGTGTTAACTACCAGTGGGGCTTTCTGACCGTCTCTGCCTAGTCTTGCTTCCCAGCATTGATCCAGAGCTGAGGACAATCAGAGGCTGATGTCTGGGCCCACTGCCAAGAATAACTGTTGGAAGGGAATTCTCTAGGTAAGGCAAATTTTCCTTTTGTAGAAAGATGCGTTATACAAGGACCCACTTTCTGTCACTGTGACAAAACCCAGAACTCATCAGTTAACAGAACGAAGACTCATGTTGGATCACAGTTCTGGAGATACTAGTCTATCATCCATTGGCCTTGTGATAAGGTCCTGAATCATAGTAGGTACTGTAGCAGAACAAAGACTCATGTTGGCTCACAGTTCTGGAGATGCTAGTCTATCATCCATTGGCCTTGTGATAAGGTCCTGAATCATAGTAGGTACTGTAGCAGAACAAAGACTCATGTTGGCTCACAGTTCTGGAGATGCTAGTCTATCATCCATTGGCCTTGTGATAAGGCCCTGCATCATAGTAGAGTGTGGCAGAACAAAGCCACTCACCTCAAGGCCAAGAAGTGACAAGAAAGAGGAAAGGGGACTGGGCTGGGGTCCTGGGGTCCCACAGTCCCCTTCAAGGGTACATACCTCTTGCTATGCCCACAACTTAAGAGTTCTATAAATTCCAGTAGTGTCACTCTGAGATCAAGTCTCCACTACCCAAACCTTTGGGAGATGCTTAAGATCCAAATGATAGAAGCTGCTGAAATGTGTTCCAGACAGATCCAACCAAGGCCAGTAAATCCAGTCCTCCAATGGAAAAGCAAATGAAAGCACAGGAGATTTTGTGCTGCCTACAGCTCTCAATTTTAGTCAGTGTACTAAAAGGAAAGTACGGGCTCAAGATATAAACTTAAGGAAAGGAATCTACTAGCCGAGGCTACACCAAAAGGTATGGCCCCGTTCTTTATCCTCCAGAGGGGTTCCAAGCTCACCAGGTGAGCAGCAGAAATAGTGTTGAAAGAGCAGGTGCTCCAAGCCCCAAAAGTCACAAGATGCTTCTCAGTCCTGGGGCACTGATGACATTCGTCCCAACACATCAGTGGCATTCATCATAACACAGATGCAGCTGAGAGCAGGGCACCGACTTGATCTAACGTGAATGCAGCTGCAGTCAATGCTTGTTGAGTTTCCTTCCCTGCACCGAGGTCTGTAGGGAGTGACAGAGGGCCAGGTAGAGAGAGCTGCCATGGAGAGGGATAAAGACCTGGACCCTGCCTGACTAAGAATGCCCCGGGCCTGTCCCCCTTCAATCAGAGGGCATCAGCATGCCATATCAGGAGAACCGATGGGAATGCATTCTCTCCTTTCTAGCCCAGAAGGAATATGGGTATTGTTATGGTTAACAATGATTGTCAACTTGGTTAGACCACAATCACCTAGAAGACAAACCTTTGAACATGCCTGTGAGGGAGGGTCTAGATTAAGTAAACTGGGGAAGGAAGGCATACCTAGAATATGGCTGATACCATTCCCTGAGCTAGTATTCCAGACTGAATGAAAACGAGACAGTGAGAGGCACACTGGTGGTCATCTCTCTACTTTCTGACTATGAATGCAATATGGCCAGCTGCCTCAACTCCCAACTATCTTGACTTCCTTGTCATGATGGACTGTATTCCTGGACCTGAAATCCAAATTCTTTTTTTTTTTGTGAGCTAATGGGTTTATTGGGGTTACTAACGGCATGAGTTGGGGGTTGCAGGGTGTGGGTGACCCCCAAGCACTGCATTATCAAAAAGCTTCAGCTTTCATCGGTGCTGAGTCAGGAAAGCTGTACCCCTGAGCTTCTCACTTACCCTCCCCACCCTAGGCACTACCTCCTGAGGGAGTGGGTTGAACCACAGGAGACACTTGGGGTCCTTCCTGCTCCTTCTACGTCCCTAAAGTCCAGGTATCGCTTGTTTTGCTTGTGTCATTATCGTGGCTGTGGACCCAGGTATTCTGTAGCCAGCATCACAACCTCTGCCCCACGATGGCCACAGTCACGTTACTTGGGTAACATATCTGGACCACAGCTGGGGGTTCTCTGCAGGTGGAGGGATACCAGAGAGGAGCGTGGCTTCTTGGCAGGGCTGGGCTGCTGTTGGGTGTGGCTGTGGGGGTAGGGGCAGGGCACAGTGGGAGCTGAAGAGCAGACTGGCAGAGCCTGAGATGTCTGGATCCTCCCGTGCCGAGCATGGGAGTCAGGGGCACTGGGTGATCAAAGCAGAGGTCAATGAAGTTCCACTAGGTGGGTAAATTCTTATATTGCTTTTGTTAGTTATTTTGTCATGACAATGAGACAGGTCACTAATACAAGTACCAAGAAGTTTCAAGCCCAAAGGGGTCTGGCCAATTATGCTTGGGGCTTATCTGAGTCCAAGAGATTGGTGATCTAACAGTAAGATGCATCACGCCCAAGACTGAGGGCAGCATAGTTATGCTCTTTGAGATCCTGAGGCTAAAATCAGGCCCAGGGATCCCCCATCTACTGACAATCACTGACACATATAGGCATTCCCTGCTCGTAGAAGTATCACCGGAATTCTGCCTGCCTTCACATGGTACTCAACGTACAGGTCTGTGCCCAAATTGTCCCTGTTTATGAGGTCATCAGCCATGAGGAAAGGGCTGACCCTATTCCAGCAAATCCAAGTTCTAACTAGTTATGTCTATGATAGTCCTGCTTGCAGAAATATCACATTCTGAGGCACTGGGATTCAAGACTTCAGCCTAGGAATTTGTAGGAAAGCAACTGTGCCTACAGTCAAGCCTAGGTCGGGATCCCTCCTTTGATCTCAAGGGCCACTGTAGAGATTGCACTTCCTGAGGAGCCTGTCCTCTGAAGCCAGAGGACTTCTTGATGCGCCGTGGTCACTGGGTCATTTATAGTTCCTAAATACTCACTGACCTCTGTACGAACAGAGGCTCATCTCTCTGCCATGATCCTGTGGCTTACTGTGTGTCCTACAGAGGAGCTGATGCATCCTCTGTGGAGCTGGCCTGGCATGTCTGGGGGAAGAGTGAATAAGGTGGGGGGCAATACATGCCCAGGCAGGAGCAGGGTAGAAAGCTGAATTTCTGTTGTCCTCCAGTTTCTTTGTGCATTGGATAGGAAGGATGCAGGCTGCTGGGTGTTGGTGTCCCATGCATCCCAGTGAGAATCAATGCACCTGCATGCCAAGACACTGGGTTGGACTGGTATATCAAGGATGCTGGGTTTCAGGGTGCCAGGCATTCTCAATTATATTTATTGTTACAGCATTTGTGCATGTGTGTACGTGAGTACGTGTGTGTGCACATGCACGTTACATACTGTGGTGAGGCCACAGAGCAGAGTCAGGTATCTTCTTCCAACATTTAACCCAACTGATTCATGGTTATGATTTTGTGTATGTATTGTACTGTGTATGTAGGTATATTCATCCATATGTGCACATATGGAGGGCATTAGTGGCTTCTCTGGTGGCAAGGCACAAAAAGGAGGTCTGAGCAGATTCTGGTTAGTGACAAATTGCCCTAGTGACTTCATTCTTAACCTGTTCACACTTGCCATCTGACCCACTGTATCTTAGAAAGGAATCGCTCAGAGACTCGGCTATATGACTGTCTTCCTGAGAGCAGGTTCATGGCCAAGGCACAGTGCCAGCCTCCCTCCTTGCCAACTAGTGCCTTGCACAGAGCCAGAGTTGGTAGCAAATAAATCCATACCCTATGGGGAAATTTAAGAGCTAAATGTGAGGTGACCCGGGATGTTGGCTAAGACCTCATTCAGTCCCCAGGAGATAAATGTTGGAAACAAGGGTGTTCTGAGTGACAGCGGAATAAAGGGCCTCTGAAGAGTGCTGGGGTGGTCTCTTAAAGGCTACTGGCCAGAGGAGCTCCCGCAGCAAGTGGCCTGATTTATACACAAGTATAACACTCTTAGTAACCAACAAGGAGTTTTGCTTCTCTCAGCGCTACATCCAGTTTTCCCCCATAATGACTCCCTTCTGCTTGCTTTTCCCAGCTTGAGACTACGTCTACTATGCAAACAGAAATATGATACGATCAGCAGCTAAGAATCAGTGTAACAATGTCTTGTTGGTTTACAACAAACTTCAAATCCACATCAACCACTTCCTCTCCATTCTGGACTTCAAGGGACCAGACTCCTGGGACATTCCAGCTGTATGTATCTGTACAAAACACATTTATTGAGGTCCAAGCACTGCTATCCCAGCCCTTTAGGTATGCATCCTTCAATCTGGATCTCTGCTGGCCAGCCCGAGTATCTGTTCTTGGATTGATCCGAGTGATTGATCTAAGTGAGGGGAAGAAAAAAAGTGCCATTTATCCACTAAGCTCATCAAAAACTACTGTGTCTGTGTCTATTCTGAGTAAAGTCATGTGAACAGACGTCTCATAGTGGCATTTTCTCAAACCGAGGTTGAGGTTAGAATTCTCAGTGTCCCCGCCCCTTCTTTCTTCCATGCATTCTTTGTCATTTCTTCTTTACTTACTTCCTGGCTTCCCTCCTTCCATCCCTTCCTTTCCTTTTGTCAGTTTCTTTGGATAATAAAGGAGTTTTATTCTATAGTCCAGGTTAGCCTGGAACTCACAGTGATCCTCCTGCCTCTGCCTTCCAAGTACTGAGATCATAGGCCTGAACTACCACACCCCAGCCTCAGCGTGTCTCTCAATTATATTTTTAATGCAGCTCTAGAACTTTCCCAAAGGATGAGGCCCTTCTGCAGTCTACCGCAGGGCTTAGCAGAGTGTCTAAGAGCCTGTAAGAAGCAGCTACTGAAATATGAACTGGGCTGCAGATTCTATTTCATTTTGATCCACTTAAATGTGCATTTGGAGAATGTTGCTATAGGGACAGCACATCGGTATACCTGTCACCAGTGGGACCAGGACTATGGACTCCAGATCCCACACATGCAGTTTTCAGAGTGCATTAATGCTTGTTGCTCAGCAAGTATGCGTTCGCACTGGAGCGGGCTTTATGACTCTATATTTTCAATTCCTCACAGCCTAGCGCCTTTTCTCACACCACAGCATTACAGAGATGTAATTCACATACCATGAAACTCACCTGCTGAAGTTGAGTTTCAGCAACTCAAACGTTTTTAGCACATTCCCAATGTGCAACTGTCACTATGATCAATAAATCATTGTTATCCCTGGAATGAGGAGTCACGTACTCTGCAGCCGTATTGCTGTCTTTCCCCACCCCAAGCACCCACTAACCTACTTCCTGACCCTTTGGATCTGCTTATTCTAGAAATTCTGTATCACAATGGAATCATACAATACATAATTTTTTATTTTTGTGTTACTCGCCATAACATTTTCAGGAAAATTGCTTATGTCAGAGTTTCAGTTCTGCACATGGCTGAAGAGAACTTCTTTCTATGGCTACTCATGTTGACACTGACCTCTTGCTGGGAGGAAGAGCACTGTGTGTAAAGCTGTGCCCTAGTTTCTGAGTGAAGGCTTTCACACTTGGAAGTACCCTTCAAGAAGCTTGCTAGGCTGTCTCTTTCATTTTGAAGAAATTGCCAGAATGTTCCTCAAGGAGTTTCCATCATTTTGCATCTCTCCCAGCTTTGTGAGAATTCTGATTTTTCTACACTCCCTTCAACACTCATTTGTCTTGCTGCAAGTTATGATCACAACCGCCACAGTGAACTTGAGGCTCCATCTCACCATGATCTGATGCCTCGGGCTACTAAGCATCTTTCCTCACGTGTATTACCAGTCCGTGTGCACATACTCTTTGAAGAAGCATCTCTTCCGAGGTTTTGGCCATTTTTCAGTTGGGTTATTTTTTTAATGATTAACTTGTAAGAGTTCTTTATATACTTTGGACACAAGTCTGTTGTTTGCAAACATGTTCTCTTAAAATTGTTCTGTGGGTCTTCTCCTCAATTTATTGTTGTTGTTTGAGAGGACCAGGTTGGCTTTGAACTCACAGGTAGCCAAGGATGGCCTTGAACTCCTGACTGTCCTACCTCTGCCTCCCACTGACATGACAGGCATGTGCCACCCTGCCTCGCTTCTTTATATCTTCATGTGTCCTTTGGAACAGAAAACTTTGTATTTTGAAACTGAACATTTACCTTTCCTTTTGCTGCAACTCTGCGCTCCTCCAGAAGTACCTGCTAAGCTCAGGATGACAAGACAGAGATTTCTGTTCATTTTGCTGTCCTTCTGAGAGACCTTGACAGTTTTATCTCTGCCACATTTAGGTGGTTTCTCAGTCCTGCATTGTTGTATATTGCTGTGCTAGGGATCCAAATCCATTTTCTCCCTATGTGATATGTGGTTTTCCCTGAACACTTTATCGACGAAACTATTTACCCCTGAGGAGCTGGTCTTGACTCATTAGGTAAAATCATCTGGTCAGGTATGAGGGAACCCTAGCTCTCCTCACTCAATCTACATCTGTCCTCAGAGAGTGCCATGCATGACTGCAGCTTTGAAGTAGTTTTTGAAATTAGGAGCCTGCTTTGGTGTGTCTTTATCTCCTTTCCACTGGTGAGGATCAGAGGCACAGAGAGGTGAAGTAGCTTGCCAAAGGCCACACAGCCCGAGGAGATATCTATCAATGCTATGGGTCATTTGGGGTGAAGGGAATCCTGAGTTCACATTCTCAAAGTGGGCACCAGAACCCAAGGGAAGCAAGGTGCTTCCCCACCCCACAGCTGCTGTCATCAAAGGATGGACTGACAGGAAAACCACAGCCTGTTCAAAACCATGTGTCCCCAACAAACCTAGCCCTGAGGCCCGCCTTGTCCCTTGTCTCATGCCTGCCTCCCCTCAACCCCTGTGGGTGTAGGGAGCTGCCAGGCAAAGTTTTCTCCCTTCTAAGGTGATTGTGAGGCCCCTACTGCCTACAGGTCTTCAGATACAGCAGGGTAAGAAGTGTCTTCTCTGCAGGGCTGTCTTTCTGTGTGCAGGCTAGTGGAGTCACAGTGAAAACATCCTTTAACCGGCCATGGCTTCCAAGTTCCTCAGTTTCAGAGCAGGGGCTATCCAAGAAGTTCCAAGATCTCTGAAGCTAGTAATAGTGGCCTGGATGTCACCCCCTCCTCCCAGGAGAGGCCATGCTCCAAAAGGAGGCCCAGCTGATCCTGGTTGTCACTGTCTTCTTTAAACCATGATTCCAGGCAGTGGGAGCGAAGCCTCAAGCTGAATCAAATGTGACCTGGTGTGACCATGGAGATAGGTGGAGCTCTGCCTTCTTAGAATCCTAGCTAAGTAGAAAGATGGCCTTATCAGAGCTGGGGGCCTTCATGGTTCAGTTCATCTCCTTCTCTGCAGACGAGATCAGGCGCGTTCAGGGTGGTATGGCCATAGACTTCAGACTCACTTATGTCTATTAAAAATGGTCAGTGTGATGGTTCCCAGAGGCATCGACCTCACAAGGCTATGTAGCACCACCCATCAGCTGGGGTGTTCACAGGAGACACGATGCTCAGTCAGAACATCACTCACTTCCCTACTTGGCTCTTTTCTTTGATAAACTATGCATCAAGCTACAGCTGACTCCTCTAAGGAAGGCAACCAGTCAAAGTCTTCCTGTCCAGGGCCAATACTATTTGCCACCTACTGCATTGCAAGTAGTTCATATATAACACCTCAGGCAATCCCCTCAGCCCCCATCCATTGTGTGATTGCAATCTCCAGAGGAGAGACTAAAGAAGGCTAGCCTCCTGCCCAAACAGAACAGTCACCACCAGTAACTGGAACCAATGTGCAGTCTGTAGTGGAAACCACAAGATGAGATGGAACTAAAGGGAGTGCTCTGTGTGGGAGGGACCGCTGAAGGGACGCCCTTCACACACCAGAGCCCTGTCTGAGAAAAAATGGGGAAGACACTCACTGAAGGGACACCCTTCACACACCGGAGCCCTGTCTGAGAAGAAATGGGGAAAGACACTCACTTTTTCTCTCTCGATTTCTGAAGGGAGCTCAAAACCCTTTGCTGCAACAAACACCCAGCTTGACCTGAATTTCATGTTCTTGATTTCTTTGCTTCCAAGAGCTTCTATAACATCCTTTGCTTGGGCCTTCAATCTGGGGCAAAAGAGAAAGCATGAGAAGGCCTGCTGTGGAGGCGTTTGTGTGTGTAAGTGTTGTGTGAAGGAGTGTATATGTAAGTATATGTATGTATATGTAAGTGTAGGTGTGAGTGACTGGGAGTGTGTATGTGTGAGTGAGAGTATATGTGTATAAGTGTGTGTGAGCGAAAGAGTTGTGGGGGGGGCTCTCTGGCTGTTGTTTGAATGTCCTGGTTGTGTCCCATTGCTTGTCTTGGAAGTGAAACTGGCCTGACTCCCTACAGCCCAGGTTTCACCTCTAGGACAACATGTACCAGTGAACCATGTGACCCTACTAGTGGTTACATGGCCACATCCGGGAGCCTTTTGCATTTCACTTGGAGCCGAGTAACATTACAGTTGTGAAAGATTTACAATGCTTTACTTTTCTGTCATATCCTCCCACTCAGCCAGCCTATGGCTCTCCTGCTTCCACACAGTAAGGCCAGAACATGTAGCTGGAAGATGAAAGCAAATAGCAAAAGTTTCCTTCTCCATGCTCCAATAGGTTAGCTGAGAGAGCAGGGGAATGGTGCAGAAGGAGAGGGACAAAAGGCCCGGGTGCTCGTAAACAAGTTCACTTCCTAAGCAAGGAGTTCTACATCTATACATGTTCTCTGAACTAGTGGGCTGCACTTGGAGAGTGAATGGCTTACATAAGTACTCCCAGTGAACAACTGTGTGTGTGCACATAGGCACTGAGTGTGAGCATGTGAATGAAAGTGTTTGCACAGCATGCGTATGCATGTGTGTGTGCACACGCATGAATAAAAATGTGTCCTACTGCAGATGTGGGAGTGGTTTCTGGCATTTGTCATGGCCATTGCATCCCTTGGACCCAGGGGCCTTTGCCCTCCTCCTGACTGGCTGTCTTGTCGCATGGGAATAACTGCATCCACTCACCGGGAGCTCCCATCATCATGGGTCACCATGAACAGCAGGGACTTAGAAGGGGCGCTCTGAATGAACTTGGCCATTGGCTCAGAGTTATCTGTAGGGTCAAAGTCAGACAGTAGTTCAGGATCTTTTCAGAGATGAGGTTCCCATCCTGGCTGTGGAATTCCTTCCCCCTCTGCTATCTACCCACTCTCAATCCCCTGCTTCCAAGACTTGTCTCAAGGGCACAGTCATGTTTGGCTGCTTCCTCAGGAGTGATGTTAGGGATTCCATGGGAAGCTAACTTGGAGAAGCCCTGGGGACATCAATAACTTGCAACAGATACTCAGGGTATAGCAAACATAAATCCAAAGATAGAAACAAGGCAATCCATACAGAGTGGAAAGACCTGAGTAAATTAAACCCTGAAGCTGTAGTTAGCCAAACCTCCCACCAACCCCAGCTTTTGCAAGCACCCAGCAACCACCTCTGCTATTAGAGACAAAAGGTCAGTCCCCAAAACTGATGTCCTGGAGCATGGCACTCAGAAATGCAACAGAATCTACAGTCAATAAAAGCAGGCCAAAAGAAAAGAAAAAAACCCTCTCTGTTTCTGTTTCTCTATGGGGTCTACAAAGTTTAGTCTTAATTTTAATCAGACAAGTTTTCTTACCACCTTCATACATGTCAAAGAACTTTGTTGCTATCACCTTCCCAGTCTCATCTGAAAACAGAAGAAATGGTTTTAGGGGAAAGCTCATGGGACCAGGGTTCGCTGGCAGTCCTAGCACCAAGTGACTCTGGGAGAAATAGGACCAGAGTGGTCCTCAGCCTAGAAAGGGGCTGTGTGGTGGCATGATTCTTCTGAATCCTGGCCAGAGTGACTCATCCATGTGCCAACCTGCAGCAAAACAGGCTGTCCTTTCCACTTGCTGCAGGCCACCTTTCCCGTGGTAAGAGCAAGGTCAGAGTACCGTGCACAGAGATAGGACCCTTGAGCTTGGCCTGAAATCACCGCTGCCTCTTCAACACGAGGTGGCGCTCTGAACCAGGTTTGTTTAACTCTGTAGCCTGGGAACCTTTATGTCAAATAGATCCTTGGTAGGCAGAGCATTGGGAAGTGGCTGTGGCAAGGCTGTCTGTGAGACATCCAGGCTCTAGTGAACAACCCTCATAAATTCATTTATGTTACCAGACTAGACCTATAGAACTCCTTATCCAGCCCATCTGCTCCTTCCTTATTTGGGGTGAATAAAAGTTTCTTTTACTTCTCCCAGGGAAGCTTGCAGCAATAGGCTGGTCTCCAAGGAGTTCCTCCATCAGGGAGGAGGTGCCTGGCCACTTCACTAGGACTCTGTTCTGTGTCAGTCTTGGGAGCTCAATGCTCCTCTTCTTCCCCATCAGAAGACCCCAGACCTTTCCACTTCCCACTCGGTGTCCAGAGGGGCTATCTGACCAGAGGAGGCTGATGCACCTGCACAGGTTCCCATGGCCCACAGCAATCATATAGTACTGGTCAGTATTGTTACCCTTTACCCAGTCCCCAGGACCAAGAGCAAAGGGAGCCAGGGCCAGCGTCTGTGTGGATCTAAGCTTCACTGTGTCCTCTCCACCTGCCCTTCCTCAATTGCAGAATCTCTTTTAAATTCGGTTTTGGGTTCTTTTGTTGTTGTTGGACCATAAATGGCTTGTAAAGTAAGAGTTTTAAATAATTATATCATTTTAGAACTCATTACAGTGTAGACATAGATATGAGCAAACATGTTGAAAAACCCTGGTATTGACCTGGGGAGATGGCTCAGTGGATAAACGCTTATCTTGCAAGCATGAGTGATGTGGGATTCCCCTCTGTATGCTATAAATACTATTGGTTAATAAAGAAACTGTCTTAGGCCTTGGGGTAGAGTAGAGCTAAGTGGGGAGAACTAAACTGAATGCTGGGAGAAAGAAGGGTGAAGTCAGGGAGAAGCCATGTAGTCCCCACTGAAGACAGACGCCGGAACATTACCCAGTAAGCCACAGCCATGTGACGATACAAGATTAATGGAGATGGGTTAGTTTAGGATATGAGTTAGCCAGAAATACTCTAGAGTCACTGGCCAAGCAGTGTTTTAAATAATATAGTTTCTGTGTGATTATTTCGGGGCCGAGCAGTCAGGAACAAACAATTGGCTCGCCTACAACACATGAGGAACTGAGTCCAAATTCCAAAAGCTCATGTAAAGCTGTCACAAACCTGTATCGTATGGAGATGAGGTGGAGAATCATGGGCCAGCTAGTCTGGTGTGCACAGTGACAAAACAGAGACCCAAAGAAGAGATCTCAAAGAAAGGGTGAGGTAAGGGCTTAACATCTGAGGTTGTTCTCTAACCTCTACATACACTGTGGCACTCGTGTGCCCACACTCATATGAATGTGGATGCATTTATGTCACACACACACACACACACACACACACACACACACACACTAACTTTTAAAAGAAGAAACATCAGGTCTCCATGGAAACCCTATTACATATACATACATACACACACACACACAGACAGACTTTTAAAAGATAAACATCAGATCTCTGTGGAAATCCTATTCTCTCTCTCTCCTACACACACACACACACACACACACACACACACACACACACA
>NW_004949170.1:592195-610169 GCF_000317375.1 Microtus ochrogaster | reverse complement strand
CATCATGGTCTCTACGGAAATCCTATTTCAGGCTTTGAGGGAATTTCTGAGAAACATGTGCCACTTACAGTTGACGACAGCAATGTTTATCCCTCTTGCCACGTTCCCCGTCTTCTCTCCTAACAGCCTAAAAAGAGAGTGAGAGTCAGTCAAAGAGCTCCTACACAAGCTGGGAGAGAAGCCTCCTTCAACAGCAGCCCTGGTCAACAGGCCTTCTGTGCTCAGGACATCCGTAACCCTCTCTGGAGTGTTCCCCCAAACTACTCCACCTTTGCTCCACACACCTGCAGGATTCAGATCCAGTTCCTGGGTGCCTCTAAGCTGCACTTCATCTTATAATCCAGACAGGAAGGCTATTCACCACTTCT
The DNA here is from genome assembly GCF_000317375.1 of Microtus ochrogaster. Taxonomy (NCBI): domain Eukaryota; kingdom Metazoa; phylum Chordata; class Mammalia; order Rodentia; family Cricetidae; genus Microtus; species Microtus ochrogaster. Next base: position 609,801 of record NW_004949170.1, on the reverse strand, counting down.
TCCCTCTTTAGCCCCGAGAAGTCATGCCTGGTCTCACAGACTTGAGGGAGGATGGCAGCTCCATTCCAAGCTGGGATTCCTCAAGTCTCTGCTTCCTTCTCCCTTGAGACCCACAGGCTTTGCCTGCATCACCCACCAAGTAGAATCCAGAGTATCCCCTTAAGAAGTACTTTATATTGTATCATTTCAGTTTTGCTTTTCTTTTTAAGATATTTTTATTTTAATAGGTGTATAGTTTGTACACACAAGTGCAGTGGTTGAGGGTGTCAGAAGATGGTCTAGGATACCCTGGAGCTGGAGTTAAAGGTAGTTATGAGCAGCAGGACGCTAGTATGGTATGTCTGCATGTATCCGTATATATGCACATGTTCATTAGTCTTGTATGTGTGTGGTATATGTACAAGTTGTATGTGTGCATATTTCTGCATGTATGCATACAGCATTGTGTCTCTTCGCATATGTGCAGGTGTCCACATGTGTTGTGTGTTTACAGTTATGTGCATATTCTGGACCTTTATCGAGGTTAGCATCAATGACTCAGTATAATCATAAAAAGAATCTGGAGCTTGCCTTTCATGACAGAGCTATATGGTGGGCAACAGGCACTTTAATATTCTGCCTCAGCCATGTTTAACTGAAGGCCTGGAGGAACCACGAGGCCTTATGCTTTCTCAGTGTTAGATAGAGAACAGTCCACAAGTGCCCAAAAAGAGGCAAGGAAGGACTTCTATTCTCAATAGTAAAATACTGGGTAGCCATAACCCCCACAGGAAACAGGAGATGAGGAGGAAAACATTTCATAAAGATTTGCTGGGAGGTGGTAGTGGCACATGCCTTGATTTCCAGCAGAGGCAGGTGGATCTCTGTGTATTCAAGGCCAGCTTGGTCTACAAAGTGAGTTCAAAGACAACCAGGGCCTTTACCCAGAGAAACCCTGTTTTGTACTGCAGAGGTAAGCCTAACATTGAAGGAGAGCTTTGCCATTGCAGGAACACTCACAGCTCAACAGAACCTGGAGAAGACAAGAGCACTTTTGACAACTATGAGGGCCTTAGGGACAAAAGTCTGAAGGCAATTTGAGGGCCACATCAAATCTCTCAGAGCTTTTTTTTTTTTCATTCGAGTCACAAAGGGTTGAAGAAAGAAGACAAAAACTAAAATTTGTGGCCGTTAACCAAGATATTGTTGAACTAGGTAACCAAGAAAATGATGACATTTAAAATATGTTCGAGTCACCCTGATCTGCCAATAGCTCCAGGTCCTGGGAACAGCAAATGAGAAAAGAAGACAGAAATTCCCACCTTGCTAGGCTTCAGCTGTGACTGGGGAATGCCCCTGCCAGTTCCTGTGTTGGGAGTTTAGTCCCAGCATGGTGAAGCTGACATGCTGGAGGAGGGCCAACTATCCTCAGATGGACAAGCATTCTTCAAGTATATTATTTCCCTCAAAGAACAATTTATTGTAAAAGGGCAAACCTGGTTGCTGTCTGCCTCTGGCTTGCTTCTGATAATGCAATCTCTGTGTCTATTCTAGCTATTGTGAAGCCACAGTCTAGGAGGCAGGGCCATGTTCTTGGCCCTCCTGAGTTATGAGACAACGTTCCTTTCTACACAAGTCATCCACCTTCTGGTATTCATTATGTGATGGAAAACTGATTAATGTGTGTCTCTTGCTGCTATTTTTAAAGAAATTCTCAGATGTACTGCCTAGCACACTGTCAGAAGAAGCTTGACACATGAAGAATGAAGTCAACAAAAGTAAGAGCCAAAGGATCCAGCAGAACACAGCAGACAACATTGGCACACTCACAGGCTTCAGTCAGCTAGCCAACTGAACTTCAATATAACAGCACTTAATACTTGCAAAAAGGGTGAAAAAGACAGAAATTTTCAATCAGAAGTCAAAAAAAAAATGGCAGGCTCACTTGGGAAAAAGAAAGATCTTAAAAACTAAGACATGATAATGTAAAACCAGTAGTCAGTGGTTGGATTTTCAGAGAGATTAGACACAGTAAAAGAGACCAGTGGTGACATGAAACCATTCTGTGCATCATAAAGCATAGAGAGAGAGATGTGACAAACAGAAAGGAGTCTGTGGGATGCTGTGGGACAATGCTCTTATATACTGTAAAGATCTGTCACTAGTATTGGCTTAATAAAACACTGATTGGCCAGTAGTCAGGCAGGAAGTATCGGCGGGGCAACCAGAGTAGGAGAATTCTGGGAAGAGGAAAGGCAGAGATGCAGTCACCAGCCAGACACAGAGGAAGCAAGATGAGAATGTCTCATTGAGAAAAGGTACCAAGACATGTGGCTAGACATAGATAAGAATTATGGGTTAATTTAAGTTGTAAGAGCTAGTTAATAATAAGCCTGAACAATAGGCCAAACAGTTTATAATTAATATAAAAGCCTCTGTGTGTTTTTGGGACTGGGTGGGACAGAAACTCCCATCTACAGTGGGATATCAGGAATAGAGGAATAAGGTTCAACAAAAAGCAGGAAGCCAGCTGAGCAGCTGCATTTGCTGCTCTCTGACTGACAGAATGGGACATACCGCTCGGGGACCCTGCTCCTATCACTTCCGGCCATACTGCACCATGCCCTCAAACTGTGCACCATCATAAATTCTTTCTCATGTGAGTTGCTTTTGTTCAAGTATTTCATCACAGCAATGGGTGAAAGAAACAGGAACTTTATCAAACACAATGAAGGATTTTGAAATACACTTATTTAAGAAGCCCCAAAACATCTAAATAAGACAAAGCAGGACACACCAGGGTACAAATGCTGAGGCCAGAGATAAGTAAAAATGTCTTAAAAGCAATCTGGAAAGCACTGAGCACATCAGGTCTGAGGTTCCACCTTGCACCCCATGAAAGGAAGGAACTATCTCTCTAGAGATGTGCAGGCTTCATCTGTGAAGATGAGCATCACCTGGCTACTGAGCAGACTAGGACCCTGTCCAGAAGGGTGACTTGTAGAGTCCTATGCATCCACTAAGTAATTGTATTTGTAGTTAAAGTCTTTTCACAAAGAAAAGTCCAAGCCCGGGGGCTTCCCTGGTGAATTACATGGACCGACCATCAAAAGATATCATAAAAATCCTACAAAGAACACAAACAGCCCTCAGAGACACCCACTACCCTTCCCCAGGGACACGGTGGGTATTTTTATTCCCACACCTGATTTTCAGCCTTGTCAGAGGTTAGGAACATCAAGTGCAGCCTCAGAGGGAAGAGAGGGGACACAGCCAAGCAGACACTCTTCCTCTTACGTACGGTACTTACAGCTCATCCTCAAAGCAGATCTTGGCATACTTGTCTCGGCCACCACCACTGAGCAGTCGGTAGGCATAAGTGTCAGGAGGACACGGGGCCCAGTGATCACATTTTTGCCTTTTGGGGGCTGGGGCTGTAAAGACAAGAAGAGGATCATCTCAGAGGTGACTGCTGTGTGACCAGCAGTACCAACAGCTCCGTTCCAGGGCCAACTCCCAGTGTGGTAGGTGAAATTCTAGAAGCAAAGTTGGCAGCTGTGTTTAGGTCCTGAGAATGTGTTTCAAGACGCATGGTTGATGTAACCTGGTTTTGTCTTCTGGTAACAGTCTGGGATAGTGAGCGTGGTACCCATTTCAGAGGTTTTAGGATTGCATCCCTTAGCTGCTAACTCACAACATAATTAACGCCGAGTGCTAGGATTAAAGGTGTGTGCTACCACACTGGCTAAAACAAATTTTCAATCTGTTAAAAATGTTTAAAATGCTTTCTGAAAACATGATGGTGAAATGCGAAATAAGGAATTTCAGAAGCTGTGGAACACATAGAAGTTAAACAACAAGGTCATGAGCTATTCAGGGATTAAAGGAAAAAAATCTAAAGTATCTTAGTAGAACATTATGACTCCTGTAACATCAGAACTTGGGAGGCTGAGACAAGAAAATTGCTGTGAGTTACAAGACAGCCGGTGCTGTGGATTGTGACTGCTTCAATCAATCAATCAATCAATCAATCAATCAATCAATCAACCAACCAATCAAAAGAAAAAGATACTAAAATGTATGGAATACAGCAAAAGAATTTAAAAAGAGACGTTTATAGCAATAAACACCCACATCAGAGAATAGGAACACTCTCTGGTAAACACCCTTACACTCACATCAGAGAACCATAAAAAGGAGAAAAAAACTAAGCCTGAGGCAGGAGAAGGAGAGAAATAAGACACATCTGAGAAGAAGTGTGTAAGGTAGAGAAGACCAGGGAGTGACAGAAAGATCTGTTAACTGAGACATAGTTAATACCACATTGAATTACATACTTTGAAACTGAAGGAGCCACCTTCAAATGAAAACAACTTCTAGCCAAAAGCCTTGCTGCTGAGTGTCAGTCAGACCCCCTGCTGTGTCTGCACAGGTTAGAATGTCACTCTGTACACACAGAATTGACTCTTCAGTTTTAATCAGTCTATTGAAAGGAGCCATTCAGGCCAGCGAGAGAGCACAGCAGGAAAAGGCACTCGGTGCCGACCCCCCAGAACCTGCATGATGGAAAGAGAGAACCAATTCTCATTGTCCGCTGACCCCCACACCTGTGCTACAGCAAGCACACACACATGTGTGCATGAAGGTTATAATTCTTTTAAAATATAGGAACCATGATGGAGTGAATGGCTTTATCCATGGAAGAACCTGCTTAAACAGGTTCAGGGTGCTGCATGATGTCCAGCGTGCTGTTGTGTCCCTGATGGACAAGACCCCCAATTTGGCTTCTTGGAACCACAGTCCTCTGTCCCCAAAAGGAAAAAATGGCAGAGATGGCTTCCTTTCCTTCAGACTTGTCTGGGCTGCTCTTTGCTTGGCCTGTCTCCTTGGCCCAGTTCAGCACCATGCCAGCATCCCCTGTGATATCTTTTTCCTGTATTTTGTTAACTTTAGCGTACAGTTTCCTTTTTTAAAAACTTCTCTAGAGAAGAAGAGATTTTGAGCTGGTATCCAGTCATCTCAGCACCCCCACAGTGGGCAGTGCTGGTGGCTGCTCTGCCAACATCTGTTGGAGGCATGAACATCTGGTAGGCTAATCTGTGTGTACATGAGTTCAAAGACAAGAGACTCTGCCTACCCTGGGAACCCTGGGTGGAGGTGGGGTGCACATCAGCACACAGGATAAGCTGGGGTGCCCAGCACTGGAAAAGAACAAGGGGAATGACAGGAGATCTTGGGAGAATGGACAGCACTTTGGTCAGTTTCTAATTCCCTTCCCACAGGTTCTGATTATTTAGACCCAAAAAGTCCCATAAATTTTCTTGAAGAGAAATCTTTACTATTCTACCTCTACAACTATTTCCTTCTGGACTTTTCCATGTACGCAAAAGGCATCTGCAAAGTTGGAATATGGATTAAACATAATGCTCAATGTACTTAGTGTGGTCCTTGCCAAGCTCTAGACAGCCCACTTCAAATCAACTATTCAACTCTTAATACAAAAAGGTTCCACATATACAATATCTTTTCCACATTTCTAGATAATCTTAACACTCCACAGCATGTTTAACAATTTAAAAACTGTGTGTGCTGCATAGCTGTGGGTGTGGCAGTAAACACACCCGCACGTGCATAAGCAGAGGCCGGTGGAGGGTGCCAGGTATCTCCTGCTCTTTCCCTTATTCCTTGAGGACAGGGTTTCACACAAGACCAGAAGCTTGATGCTATGGCAGAACTAGGTGGCCAATGAGATTCCAGGATTCGCCTGTCTGCAGTGGTGGGGCTACAGACAGCTCAGTTGTGCTCAGTTTTCAATGTGGGTGAACTCAGTTCCTCATGTTTGCATAGCAAAGTGCCTTACCCCTGAGTCATGTTCCCAGTTTCTACTTAACAATCTTTAAAGTTTAATAATGATACTCGTTCCTTGGATATTCGCCTGAAAATGTATTGAACAAAATTTCTTTCTTTCTTTCTTTCTTTCTTTCTTTCTTTCTTTCTTTCTTTCTTTCTTTCTTTCTTTCTTCCTTCCTTCCTTCCTTCCTTTTTTCCTTTTTTCCTTCCTTCCTTCCTTCCTTCCTTCCTTCCTATTTATTTGTTTATTTATTTAGTTAGTTTTTTTCAACACAGGGTTTCTCTGTGTAACAGCTCTGGCTGTCCTGAAACTCACTTTATAGACTAGACTGGCCTTGGACTTTCACAGAGATCTGCCTGCCTCTTCCTCCTGAGTGCTGGAATTAAAGGCATGCACTACTGCCCAGCTACTATCTTTAGATGCAAAAACGCACACTGTTTAAAAGTGGGCGCTTCTCAGTTTCCAGGTCTGCAAACATTTACAGTTATAAAATCAGTTTAGAGAAATGACTCCTCAGATGAGAACATTCTTTCCCTTTAGCACACTGACTTCAGTAGGTGTGACAGCTTCCCTGGGGACAATGCTGTGCCTAGCATACCTGGCCCGTGGATCAGGAGACAAACCCCTCTCCTTCTCCTGGCCCTCCTGATAGCCTTCAGCCAGAGTGCTGTTTACAGAGTCTCCTCCACTGGCTGTCAAGTGGGCATGAGCTCTATGAACACTACGTATACCCACAAATACTCTGTTGTTACCCTGCAGGGGGAACCTCCGACCTTAATGGTTGTTTAAAGAGAAGTCCTGTGGACATCATACACTGTCAGGTCCCAAACGACAAGCACTTAGGACAATAATAGTGTGGCCAATTGGTAGAGAAGGAAGCAAAGGAAAACACAAAAGATAGTTTAAGATGGTTATAAATCCAGCAAATATAAGCAAGCAAATTCAATCTGGTGGCTCTGTAGAGACCTCCCAGAAGTGAAGAAGGCAGCAGCAGCCTCATTGTCGCAGGAGCTTGGCTCTCTGAGCCCCCAAACATTCAGAAAGCAGCGAGAAGTTAAATTAGGCAGTAGACCTCGGAGTAACAGGCAGAGAGCAAGAAGGCAAACATTTCTTCCCCCTAAATGTAGGAAAAAATGTGTAAGATAATCAGTACGTTCTGCAATTTAACTATGGCTGCGAGGCTGTCAGCAAACACATTAAATAATAGTTTTCACATATAAAGATACATGTGAGTCATAGGAGTCAAGTCAAGGTCTCTCTGTGTAGCTCTGGTTGGTCTGGAACTTGATATGTAGACCAGGCTGATCTTGAATTCATGAAGATTTTTCTGCTCCTCAGTCTCTCTGAGGATTAAAGGCATGGACCCTTCTTCCACACCTTTAAAATTTATCTTTAGAAGACATTTTGCATTGTCAACATAGCAGCAAACCCCTCTCAAGTCCATTTATTTCAGATTTATTAAAAATTTTAAAACACGTTGTGAGACTGGAAGGCCGGCTAGATGGGCGCCCCCCCCACCCCGCCCCTATTTTGTGAGCCCACCTTCCTTAGTCCTCTGGGGACTCTGGCTCCATAGCACCAAGAGCCCAAGTGATGGTCCCAAGAAACATTCGGGCTCTATCCGATCATGTGACAGTTTCCCAAGCAGGGTGATCGGTTCTGAGCTGGCAGGAAACAGCTCCTTTCCCAGATGCTCACTGCCAAAAGTGCATATACCTGTCAAGACAGCCATGGGCTGTGTTCTGGCTGGACTTTTCCTTGTTCCTTGTTCCTCCTCTGCCTGTCAGTCAAAGGGGTTGGGGCTCTGGGACAGGGTGGGTTGAGCAGCCTAACAAAGAAACAAGACCCTGCCTGCTCAAAATACCAGTTACAGACTCAGCAGAGTTCATCAGTGTATAAATCACAGGGTGTCCCTAGCTGCCTTCTGTGAGACAAAGGGGTGAGAAACAAACAGGCAGAAAGTGGCCTGAAGATTGACCACAGCTCTGGAGCTGCTCGCTGGCGGCTGACACCCATGACCATACGTGCCTTCTACACAGAGATTAAAAGCAGAGAATCTTGGGGTAGAGATTCAATGATCTCTTGCTTTCAGATTTATTAATCACTAAAAGTATATTTTTACCGGTTTATAAACAGACCCTTTTCTGAGTTAACCTTTTGCTTTAACAATTTCATACATTTATAAGATGTATTCTGATTATTCTCTTTTTACAATCTTCAAGCAAAGTTTAATATTTGAAATTTCCCTGATGGTAGATAGGTCAGCATCTGTAGGAGACAGGTCCCGTGCCTGGGGTAAGAAACTGGAGCAGGATCTCATGCGTGGCTAGGGGCTGTACTCTTGCCTGGCTTGTATCTCATATTGGTACTGCTTCATATGGATGCATGCGGGTAAACATCCTATAAGGCAGACCTCTGGTTTTCTTCAGAGTCCTAAAGCGCATGCGGCAGTAGTTACCAATGTATCACAGAGATGAGTATTTGTTTTCTCGCAAGGCCTGGGAGTGAGTGGGAAACCAGTATGGTTTTTTTGTTGTTATTGTTTTGTTTTTCATTAGTATATTCAGCATATGAGTGTAGTCTTCCACGCATTTCCTAAGAGCAGAGAAGAGCACTGCATGGATGGAGAAAGGTACCTGCTTCTCAGTCCAGGACCCACAGCTCCCTCCCACCTGTTGCTGTCCCACAAGGTCACCAAGGCCCTCACGTAGCTCAGTGCTCCCAATGAACCCTCCTTTTTCCCAAGACAGCTGAGAGCTGAAGTCCAAAGGGAGGAGCAGAGGCTGAGGTCCCTGGCCCACATGACCGCTGCTTATTCTAAGGCCCAGTGGCTCCAGCCTGCCTTCCAGAAGGAAATACTACTTCCAAAACTCCAAACAAGCCTATGGAAAAAATTTTTCATTCCACAAATCATCTCTGAGGCCAAGTTAACCACAATAAATACAGGTTCTTGGACTCAACCCTAGATCCATGGACTTTTAGATTTCCTGGTGTGCACTCCAAGAATCTGTCTTTCAAATTCCGGATCTGGGTGCTGTGGTTTCCCTCACCCTGGAATAAGGGTGATAACCCTGAGGGTTTAGGAGGCATACTAGAAAGTCACGGGGTGATGAGATTCTTTCAGTGTGTGGCAGAGACACCAACATTTGGGCTACATGGCAGCAGCTTTCCTGCAATAGCCATCACTGCACTGCTTCCCAGGAGACTATGCAGTCAGAACGGGCCACCAAACGTGTTCTGTTACGTCAGCCAGTGGTAAATGTGGACACAGTGGAAGTCAGAGGAGAATGTTCTCTGGGGCCCAGACATCTATACACCGAGGGGTTGGGAGCCCATCCATAGGCAGCACCACTGTAGCCTTTGTTAAGCTTTTGTCTGGGTCAGAACATGAGGAGGGAAAGATGGGGCGAGGAGCTTCAGCAGCAGCAGCAGCAGCAGCAGCCAGGAGTCCTAGACAAGACAGCACAAGCAGGGTGCTCTGGCAAGGAAATAAGGAAAGAAGTCTGGGAAGTGGGGCTCTGTCGTGTCTCTGAGGTCCTCCAGGACTCAGCATCTGAGGTGGTACCCGGACAAAGGAGACAGAACGTGCAGGAAGACCATAAGCTCTGGAGCCACCTCCCTCGGCATCCGCTGCCCCACCTGTAAGGCCTAGATACAAGTACTTCCACTGAGACTCTGAATACCTACTATATGCATACCTGGACGTGCCAACAGGGTAAGAAGTTTTGCTTCCTTGTTTTCACATTCACACAGCACTCAAAGTATCTTTTAATTAATCTAACAAAACATGAAATGTTTTCACACGAGTTTCTTAGCACTGAAACCTGTCTTACTCTTCTATGGCTGTGAAGAGGAACCATAACCAAGGAAACTCTTATAAAAGAAAGCATTTAAGGGGGCTCACTTACAGTTTCAGAGGTTTGGTTCATTATCATCATGGAAGGGGTGCGGCAGCATCCAGGCAGGTGTTGGAGCAGTAGCTGAGAGCTACTTTCTGGTTCATAGAAAGAGCCAGGGAGGGGCAGCCTTGATTTCACAGGCTGAGCAAGCTGAGAACCAAGGGACAGAGGAAACTTCCCCGAGTATGCCTGGTGCAGGGCCTCGCTCAGGGGCACAGAGCAGGGCTAGAGAGGGATTGGACCAAGATGGAGCCCTGAACTAAAAACGCTGGTAAAATGGCGGTGTCGCTTTCTGTGAAGTGCTAGTTGAAATTCTTTTTTTTTCTTATTTATTTTTATATTTATTAAAGATTTCCGTCTCTTCCCCGCCACCGCCTCCCATTTCCTTCCCCCTCCCCCAATCAAGTCCCCCTCCCTCCTCAGCCCGAAGAACAATCAGGGTTCCCTGACCTGTGGAAAGTCCAAGGAACCCCCACCTCCATCCAGGTCTAGTAAGTTGAGCATCCAAACTGCCTAGGCTCTTACAAAGCCAGTACGTGCAGTAGGATCAAAAACCCATTGCCATTGTTCTTGAGTTCTCAGTAGCCCTCATTGTCCGCTATGTTCAGAGAGTCCGGTTTTATCCCAGGCTTTTTCAGACCCAGGCCAGCTGGCCTTGGTGAGTTCCCAATAGAACATCCCCATTGTCTCAGTGTGTGGGTGCACCCCCTGCGGTCCTGAGTTCCTTGCTCGTGCTCCCCCTCCTTCTGCTCCTGATTTGGACCTTGAGAATTATGTCCGGTGCTCCAATATGGGTCTCTGTCTCTGTCTCCTTTCCTCACCTGATGAAGGTTAATATTCAAGAGGATGCCTATATGTTATTCTTTCGGTTCTCCTTCTTATTTAGCTTCTCTAGGATCACTAATTATAGGCTCAATGTCCTTTGTTTATGGCTAGAAACCAAATATGAGTGAGTACATCCCATGTTCCTCTTTTTGGGTCTAGCTTACCTCACTCAGGATAGTGTTTTCTATTTCCTTCCATTTGCATGCAAAATTCAAGAAGTCCTTGTTTTTTACTGCTGAGTAGTACTCTAATATGTATATATTCCATACTTTCTTCATCCATTCTTCCATTGAAGGTCATCTAGGCTGTTTCCAGGTTCTGGCTATTACAAACAAAAGTATATGCTCTACGATGTTCATAGCAGCATTGCTAGTTGAAATTCTTGTTGAAGATATCCAGACAGTATTCTGTCTGGACAAAAGCAGCTCCAGGAGCAGGCCTGAGCCAGATACTTCGGCCAGAGCAGGTCCAAGGCAGCGACCTCCACAAGAGCAGGAGCAGGCCCAACACAGTGACCTCCATAGGAGAAGGCCTGAGCCAGAGACTTCCACCAGATAAGGTCCAAGGCAGCAACCTCCACAGGAACAGGCTTGAGCCAATGACCTCTGCCAGAGCAAGCCAGAGGCAATGACCTTCACAGGGGCAGGTGTAAAGGAGCCACCACTGAGGGAGCAGGCCCAAGCCAGACACCTCTGTGGGACCAAGCCTGAATCAGCAACCTCCAAGGGAGCAGGCCTGAGCCAGCGACCTCTGCCCATGCAGGTTCAAGGCAGTGAACAACTTCTTGTGGGAGGAGGCCCAAGCAACCCTAGGATTGTAGAGCAACCCCTGGGAGTGCTGACCAACCTGCGGGAATGACCTCTGGGGTAACAGGAACCATGGCCCTGACTGCACCACAAGGACCGACCGTCAGAGTCTTGGATCCACTGGCACCTGGAAGATAGCTCACCAGAGGCACAGCACCAGCTACACCAATCAGAGGGAAAGATGGTTAGATAGGTAAGAATGCATTCAACACCACAAAGAGCAACACAACACCAATAAAAACTAGAGGCCCTATGACAGCAAGACTTGAACAACCAAATAGAGATGAAGCAGAAGAAAATGACCTAAAATAACTTTAGGAGAATGTTTGAGGCCTTCAAAGAAAAAGAGGAATAGACAAAAAAAAAATGGAAGACATCTACAAATCCCTTAAAGAATACCAAGAAAAAAAGCAATCAAACAGATGAACGAAACTATTCAAGACTTGAATAACGAAACAGAGACTATAAAGAAAACACAAACCAAGGGACTTATAGAAAGAGAAATTATGAGAAAATGCCCAGGAACTACAAATGCAAGCATAAACAGCAGAATACAAGAGATGGAAGAGAGACTCTCAAGCGCTGAAGATATAATAGAGAAAATAGACTCATCAGTCAAAGAAAACATTAAATCTAACAAAAGCTTAACACAAAATATCTATGAAATATGGGACACCATGAAAAGGTCAAATCTTAGAAAAATAGATATAGAAGAAGGAGAAGTTCAACTCAAAGACATAGAATATTTATTTAACAAAATCATACTCAACCTAAAGAAAGATATGCATAGCAAGATATAAGAAGCTTACAGAACACCAAATAGACTAGATCAAAAAAAGTTCCCTCACCACATGATAATCAAAACACCTAAACATATAAAATAAAGAAAGAATATTAAGATCTGCAAAGGAAAAAAAGGCTAAGTAACATATAAAGGTAAAGCTATCAGAATTATACCAGACTTCTCACTGGAAACAATGAAAGTCAGAGGGTCCTGGTCAAGAATTATGCAGACATTAAGAGACCACGGATGGCAGCCCAAACTATTATTCAATCACCATAGATGGACAAAAGGAGATATTCTATGGCAGAACCAGATTTAACCAATTCCTAGCCACAAACCCAGCCCTACAAAAAGTACTAGAAGAAAAACTCCAACCCAAGGAAGTTGACCACATCCACAAAAACACAGACAATAGATGATCTCATTGCAGCAAATCCCAAAGAAGGGAAAACACACACAATAACATCACCACCAACAAAAACTAAATTAACAGGAGATAGCAATCACTGGTCATTAATATCCCTTAATATCAATGGACTCAACTTACCTATAAAAAGACACAGACTAACAGATTGAATGTGAAAACAGAATCTATCCTTCTGCTGCATACAAGAAACTAACCTCAATCTCAAAGACAGATATTGCCTCAGAATAAAGGGCTGGGAAAAAAATTTCCAATTAAATGGACCCAAGAAGCAATCTGGTATAGCTACCCAATCAAAAGAGACAAAGAAGGACATTGCGTATTAGTCGTAGGAAAAAATCCATCAAGAGGAAATCTCAATACTGAACATCTATGCCTCAAATATAAGGGCACCCTCATATGTAAAAGAAACACTTCTAAAGCTTAAATCATACATTAAACCCCACACACTAATAGTGGGAGACTTCAATACTCCACTCTCACCACTGGACAGGTCAGTCAGACAAAAAAATTAACAGAGAAATAAGAGAACTAACAGATGTTATGACTCAAATGAACTTAAAATATATCTATAGAATATTCCATCCAAACATAAAAAATATACCTTCTTCTCAGCACCTCATGGAGCCTTCTCAAAAATTGACACATACTAGGTAACAAAAAGCCTCATGTATCTTATTGAATCACCATGGCTTAAAACTAGAATGCAGCAGCAACACTAATTCCAGAAAGCCCAAAAACACATGGAAATTAAACAAGGCTCACCTGAATCATCAATGGGTCAAGGAAGGAATTAAAGACTTCCTAAAATTTGAGGAAAAAATAAAATAGGATAGTGAAAGCAACCTGAACAAAAATATCACCACACCCAACATCAAGCGATACCATAGAACCATGCTCTTAGAAACAGCACCGTCCTAGAATGGGGTCAGTGGAATAGAACTGAGGACCCAGATATTGGTTTAGACTTACACAGCCACCCAAGTTTCTGCAAAGATGCTAAAATACACATTAGAGAAAAGGCAGCATTTTCAACAAATGGTGCTGGGAAATCTGAATTTAACATGCAGAAAAATGAAATTAGACCCTCACCTTTCACCCTGCACAAAACTCAACTCCAAATAATCAAGGACTCCAACATCAGACATGCTGTGAAACTGCCATACTGAATAAAATCTCCTCTTTGCCTTTTATTATCATTTTTTTTATTAAAAATTTCCACCTCCTCCCTTCCTTCCATTTCCCTCCCTCCCCCCACTCCTCCTCCACCTCCCTCTCCAGTCCAAAGAACAGTCAGAATTCCCTGCCCTGTGAGAAGTCCAAGGTCCTCCCCACCTCCATCCAGGTCTAGGAAGGTGAGCATCCAAACAGGCTAGGTTCCCACAAAGCCAGTACATACGGTAGGATCAAAACCAAGTGCCATTGTCCATGGCTTCTCAGTCAGCCCTCCTTGTCCACCACGTTCAGAGAGTCCGGTTTGATCACATGTTCCATCATTCCCAGTCCAGCTGGCCTTGGTGAGTTCCCGTTAGATCAGCCCCACCGTCTCAGTAGGTGAACTGAACAGAGAATTCTCAACAGAAGAAGTTCAAATGGCCAAAAGACACTTAAGGTCATGTCAACCTTCTTAGCAATCAGGGAAATGGAAATCAAAACAACTTTGAGATACCATCTTACATCTGTCAGAATGGCTAAAATCAAAAAAACACCAATGATAGCCTTTGCTGGAGAGGATGTGGAGTAAGGGGAACACTCATCCATTGCTGGTGGGAATGCAAGCTTGGACAACCACTTTGGAAATCAGTGTGGCGGTTTCTTTTATTATCACTTTTATTGTCTCCTTAACTAGTGTCTTGGGGAGAGGCAGTCAAGTCTAGCTCTTGAGGCTGCCAGAACCCAGGTTTCTAATTGTAATAGCCTAGAGTCATAAGAACATCTTACACAATTCACTCTCACCATAATGGCTTCATATTGCTAAAGCCTTGCAGCTACTGGTTGCCATCAGACTGTGCAATGTGCATGTGGCTCCCACTTCTGCCCTGCAGCATTTTCAACCTCCCACTCAGTGACCTTTGCATTATAACCAGCCCAGGATGGTTGCTTACTGCTTCTCAGAGCAAAAGTATTACCTATGAGCACCCCTGTCCTCAACCAGCCAGAAGCCCTCCTGCGTCGAACGTAGGTGTGTGTAGAAATGTTCCTGGCCGTTCTTTTACACTACAAGTATTTGCAGTGTATCTCACAGAGGTCTGGTGCTGGCCTCAGGTGAAAAGTTCAAATGGTCACCCAAAAGCTCAGTAATCAAATTAGCAACCATTTAAACAAATTCTTTCAAACTAAATTAAAAGCAAAACAAATTGTAATGAATATTTTTAAATTTGCAAAAAGGGCTAAATGAAGACAGGCAGAGCCCCTATACTGAGCAGGAGTCCCCAATTTTTAGGCCATCTCCTGATGGTATCTGCAAGCTAAGGCTGGGGCTCCAAAGAAATCTCAGCAAGGCACACTTCTGGGGCCTCTGGTCAGGTTTATAAAACAAGCTAGTCCCAGTCTACCTGAAAAGCTATCAGAAGCAGGAAGAGCCAACATTTAAAGACACCCCCAGTGCCCTCAGGTTTTACTTGTGGTGAATGTTACTCTCTGTGTCCTGTAGATCCTGGCAGGCCTTCTCTGGACCCTGTGTCTTGCATGGTTGCTCTGCCCACCTATGGGTTTCCCTCACTTTCATCCATCCAGTTCTGGTCTGAAGTCCTTCTTAGCTCTCCCAAATATCTAGCACATGGTCATATAGTCTCAAGATGGGCATAAGAGGAGGCTGGTCAATAAACACCAAGTTCATCTGCCATCAAGAACAAATACAAGGGACCTTCACCAGGTCCTTCCAGATATGCTGTTTCCAGCCAGAGTACAGAACTAGTGTTTCTGTGACCGTCTCTTCAATGCCTTGCTTCTGTAGTTCTCACTTCTGGTCCCACTAGGTGAGGTCATTCCTGCTGGTCACCCCTGTACATGGAGGCTGAGTCACCTGCCTGAGTGATGGGTGAGAACCTACAGAATCCATGCAGGTCCAAAGACCTCAACTCCATCTTTGATCCCTTTCCTGCCTGTACAACAGGAAAAATAAGGGGCCCGAGGAGGGTCATGGAAACGGTGAGGTCATTTCCTGAAATCTGCCCACCAGGAATGCTGGGAACACTACCACTGACCTAGCTACAAGGCCTGACAGCATCGGCTATGCTTACCCTATACCAGCTTTGCCTGTGCTAATACCAGCATGATTTATCTCCCAAAATCTGTACCCAGAAGACCCCCATGTATTCAGGTTTCTCTCCCTAGGGGAGGCTCCACAGCAGGAACAGGCCAGCACACAGCCATTATGACTACAACCATAATATTTGGGTTACTAATGTCTCCAGAACACCCCCATGGGATGGCAGAAGCTAAAATCACTCTGCTAAGAAGCCTTCAGTCAAGGTTGGCTTGCCAGGCCACATCTGCAAGACAGGCTTGAAAGTATACATAAAAGCAGAAAGAAATGAAGGAGACAACAAGCTTCTGAGGTTACTCCATGACCTCTGCCTATGCGGCTCCCTCCACAACATGTACCTGGGAATTAGGTGAGGCACAAGCAAAGACCATACAAAAATTATATTGAAAACCAAAATGCCTAGTCAGAGTCAAGGCCAATGAAGGCCCTTTTGCTTTTTTTTTTTTTTTTTTGGTTAAAAAAATGTATTTTTTTCCCCTCTGAGTATTATCCAAGGCCCGACTCTGCTTCACTTCTGCAACCAGACAAGACCAGGTATATTCAGAGCAGTACAGCCCTAGACAAAAATGAACCAATTAATCAGAAACGGCGCCAACGATTCTTTTTAATCATTATCTAGTTTTGTGCAAATTAATTTTTAGGCTTTATTTCCATGTTAAAAATACACGGCCTTCCAGATATAGCAGCCCACACATGTAACTCTATCACTCTAGGAGGGGGAAGCAAGATCTCCAATTCAGTATCTTCTCAAGCCTGGGCACCTTAGAGAGGGCTTGTCTCAAAACAAAACAAAATCCAAACAGCATCTACATCTACTGAAATTTTTAAGGGGGGACACTTTTCTGCCCTGTGTCCCACTGGGTACCCAGAATCATTTTGGATGGCATTCATTCCTCTTAAAGCTTCTTTGCTCTTAAATGCTGTGGTGGTTTGAAAAGAAAAAAAGCCCCCAAAGGGAGTGGCACTATTAGGGGGTGTGGTCTTACTGGAGGAAGTGTGGGGGCGGGATCTAAGATCTTTTGCTCAAGTTTCACTCAGGTGACAGTAGGTTAACTTCCTGTTGCCTGCTCCAGGCCCACGTCTGCCTGGGTGCTGTCATGTTTCCAGTCATGATGGAAATGGACTGAACCTCAGACACTGTAAGTGAGCCACCCCAATTAAATGTTTTCTTTATAAGTGTTGCTGTGGTCATGGTGTCTCTTCACAGCAAGAGAAACCCCCTAAGACAATTGCTGCGGTTTGACTTCCTTCCTCCGCAGACTCTCACAGCCAGAAGTGAAAGGAGAGCCCTGAAGGCCGGTATGCTCAGAGGGACAGCTTTAATAACTGCCTGCCGAGTTCATGAATGGATTTTGACAACACCCTTTTTTCACGATTTTGATAATTTCCTTCCAAGATAACACACTTTTTTTTTTCTGGCGTGAGTGTTGTAAATAAAACAGATATTGGGAAATAGCGCCATGATTCAGTGGGATGACATCAGCACACTGGAAAGCAGGCTGCCAGCAGGTGCACCTGGACCGCAGCCTTGCCTCCCACTGTGGACCCTGCACTTCTGTCCCAGGCTCCCAGGCTCTGGCATTCTGATCCAGATCATGAATAGACTAATTATCTATGGTCTGAGCATACCTGCTCACAGCACTTGGCGATATACCTGACTCAGTCTTTAGATGGGAGGTGCTTCTCTGCTATCCCTGACCAATTTTCCCAACTGTCATTTGTTTCTTGGCTCAGCCTTGTTCCAGCTTCTTCATCCTGAACTGTGACTTG
>NW_004949170.1:581147-591507 GCF_000317375.1 Microtus ochrogaster | reverse complement strand
TCTATAATCATCTGTCTTAATCCTTCTTCTTCCTTCTTTATTGTGGCAGAGTCACTCAATCAAATTCTGAAGCTAGAAATGTGGCTAGTCTCCATAAGCCAATTTGCTCTTGAGATTCTCATCTCTGCAGGTGCCACACCCACCCAGCATTTACATGGCTTCTAGGAATCCAAACTCTGACCTGCACTTGTTTGTCAAGTGCTTTAAATGCTGAGCCGTCTCTCTACCCACGCCCCCACCCCCCCATTTCTTCAGCACTCACCTTTGAGGACAGGTCTCTCTCCAATGCTCCGGATACTGTAGAGGGTGTTGGACAGGGGCACCTCAGGAATGAGCTCCGCAAGCAAGTACCCAGAATACCAGGCGCACAGAGAGGAGAAAATAAACACTAGTGCCTTGAAAATACCTGGAGAGAGATGACAGGAGTTCCGAGAGTGACAACCTATCACCATGGACAGCTGGGCATTCTCTTCCCTCCACAGCCTATCGTCCCCACCCATTCCTGGTACCCAGACTTCTGGAGAGGCAGTTCTGGTGGGAGAAAGTGAGCACGTGATGGTCCCATGGGCTCTGCAGTAAAAGGCAAGCACCACAGACAAGGAGTGTTTTCTAGAGCGATCAGGCAGCTATACCGATGCTGCCCTGGATCTGAGTCTCCTCACAGGTCAGCAGAGTGTGTGGCGATTAATCCCGTGTGGGTCTGAGCAACAGACACCACGCAGGGCCTTTGAGAGACAGGCTCAGCCTCGAACTTGCTCCTGGGGTGGGAATAGAACCTCCAGAGGGTGGTCTTCGTTTTGCTGTTGTTTATTTCTCAATCATGGCATTTCTTTGTTTAAAATTACATCAAGGGACCCTGAGCATATACAACAGATGACAGGAGACTCTCATAAAGCTCCTCACCTGTTTTAGAGTCTCAGAGAGACCTGAGAGACACCCAAGGATCCTGATGGTAGGAGATCCCCAAAGACCTTAGTATTCTGGCTTGCTATCAAAATCACCTGACCACAAGGAGCTATGGATATGGAAGACATCGCCCTCCTTGGTGCCACAAGCCTGGTTCAGCCATGGAAATGAAAAGAGGAAGGGGGTGTAGAATAAGGAACAATGAAGAAAAGACAGAGCTAAGCAGGAAAGGGCTGTGGAAGCTGGGGGAGACCACAATCTATAGGTTGTCAATTACAAGTACAGAGGAATCCCAGACTTGCCGGAGTATTTCCTCCCTGCTCAAAGCCCCAAAGAGAGGTTCTCTCACTGTGAGCTCGACAGCTGAGGACAGTGGTCAGGACAGCTCTGGGGTCCATGAAGACGAAACACGTGATCTCATACATGTGTTATATGTAGTGACACTGTGTCCCCAGCTACTGGTGCTGTTTGGGAAGGTTATACAAACTTGGGAGGGGAACTTTGCTGGAGGAAGTATGTCACAAGGGACAGGCTTTGAAATTCTCCTCTCTCTCCGTGTCTCTGTCCCTGACGGAGTTCAGGAGCTTGACTGTGGTTCTGAAACCAGGGCCCAGCCTTTTCTCGTATGGTAATAAAGTCATCAACTTGAATAAGCACCTTCAGTTCATTTGCAACACAGAGAAGCCCAGGGGTAAAGGCCAGCACTTGGCACCAGGAGGCTATAAGTTGGTATCAGTGTACTTTGTCCTCAGAGATAAGAGCTCTGTGCAAATGTGAGTGCATATGCATATGTGTGTACACGTATGTTCCAGCCTCATCCTTACTATGAGACGCTCAGGGCCTCTGAAATCTGGCCATGTCACTGAAGAGTCACCAGCCAATGCTACACGGAGGATCTTAGGGCTCACCTCTCTTTCATTCTCAGGGGCTGCCAATCACTATTACCTGAAGAACTGAACTGCTGTGGGTATACCAAGCAGGGAGGCCAAATTTCTGTGCTGTCTGTCAGGACCTCAAAATGAAGCAGGGTGTGATTGATGACTGATGACAGATTTTTTTTTTTTTGAGACAGGGTTTCTCTGTAGCTTTGGAGCCTGTCCTGGAACTAGCATGTGTAGACCAGGCTGGCCTCGAACCCAGAGATCAGCCTGCCTCTGCCTCCCGAGTGCTAGGATTAAAGGCGTGCGCCACCACTGCCACCCAGCCCAATGACAGAATCTTTAAAGAAACAGGTAAATTAAAACGAGGTCATCTGGAGGAACTCTGGCCCAACATGACTGTGTCTTTTCGAAAAGAAGTGATTTGAAGCAGACACACTTTCAGGGAGCACTTTGGTCCTACTAATAGGTTTCCTCCAATTTGAGGAAGGACAAGCTGTTTGTCCCTGGTGCTTGCCCATGTGCATCTAAGTGCCTGGCCACATCCATGCCTCTTAGACCTGGGAAGCTAAGAAGGCTGGGGGAGTCATCTCTCAGTAGTCAGCTGGCTTTGGTGCCCACTGCCTCCCCCGTCCCATACATTGAGGCTTTTAGGCAGGAAATGCCGCCACAACCCACCTTGCTAACACCCCAGTTGAGGGAGAAGGCACCCACCAGCAGGCCCCACAGAGACAGTATCATGGCAGCTTCCCAGGCCCAGTGAGAACAAATCTGCCTCTGGACAGAGTGAGCCCGTGACAAGGGCTACTCCAAGAACACTGCAAATCCTTAGCTCACCAAGGTGGGAGTAACACAGCCCCTCCTCCAACATCACATTTCCTGGGGGAAGCCGAGGATGGAAGGACCATATAGCTCTTCTGTGAGTCGGACAGAGCGACTGCAAGCTTTCTGCTTCCTCTCTATGTAGCCAGGAAAAGGTATTCCCATCATACTGTATAGAGATAGTGAAACCATTCTTCCGAAAGAACTAGAATAAAAGAAGTGCCCTGCATGAGGGATGGGCTCCATTTGCATTCACTTGTCAAGGACAGGGACGAGTTCTGAGAAACGTCATTGCGAGAAGATCACAGAAATCAGTCACACAAAGTAAGGGGTTGTGCTGTGACCGTACAATGTCACGCTGTCCTTGTTCACATGGGTGCACATAGGCACATGCACCTCCACCCACGGACACTCCAGGACACTGACTCCTCAGGTCAGTGCTGACCGTGAGGCAGAACCAGAAAAGAGGCCTGGTAAGAAGTCAAGGACAGTTCCCCTTCCTCAGCTTGCCGTGCGTGCGCACACCTGCCGTGGCTCCCTAGTGCTCTCCCTAGGGGAGCGGGCTTCTTCACAGGAGAACGAGAAGGGAATGACAGAAAAGGCAGGCTCTGAAAGACTCAGGGACTGAGGAAAACAGCGATCTTCCTCCTCACTTTACTACCTTCCCAAGTCTCTCAGCAACGTTGAGTATTCTTAGAAAAGTAGAAACAGGCCTGTGAGAGCATGCCTGGGTGCTGTCAAGATCATCTCCCCTAGTAAGCCCTCAGCTTCACTGTGAGCAGCCAACCCCTTCCCAGATGTTCTGGTTCTAGGGCCTCCCACTCCGGTAGGCTGGTTCCTAGGGACTAAGCCACTTTGCTGACCCCTGCCTATCCTCACTGGGTATCTACTCTATAGGTAGGAGAGTACACAGAACCCCTCCCCGCTGGGTAATAAGAAGAGATGGAGGAAGAGGTAAGTAAGCCCTCAGAGAAATCTCAGCTCCCATTCTGCACCCCTCTGGATTCTTGTTCCCACCAGGATCCCACAAGAAGTGGCATAGCCAGAGAACCTTCACCCTTCTGCCTCAGCTTGGCAGTTAGGAGGAGGAAGGGGTGCCGTCCCTTACCCCTAGGCAGGAACAAGTCTAGCTGCACTGGCACTCACCTGCAGCAACGGGACGCATCTTCCAGGAACTGCTCTCCTCCTACCTAGTGCTTGGCTGCAGTTCCCAGGAGCCTGTGGAGGCTGACCTACCCTGACTGGGCTGCCTGTAGATGGGACCGCCCTGTAGGCAGACAAGGGCAGGTCAGTTTCCAGGAAATGGGAGGACCCGTGGACCAGGCAGGTGGAAGGTGCAGCTGGCAGGCTGTGTAGGTGCTACACAGCTGTCAGCACCCTGGAGCTCCAGGGTCACCCGAGAAGCAGGAGGCACTCCTTGCCCTGCTCGCCTGGGGCCGCAGACAAACGGAGGCCAGAGATGAGGTAATCAGAGAGATCACAGAAGGGTTTACAGCTAAGGGGAGACATGGTGTTCCTTGACCATCCCTGACCTTAAGGTACTATTTTACAAAGGGAAATGAAGTACAGTTTGGCTCAAGCCTTGTGAAGGCAGAGCTCCAGAGTGAAGCCCCCCCTGCTCTGAATTTCAAGGCTCTATACTGTTTCCAAAGCAGTCACACTGCCCACTTGCTGTGGGTATGGCCCACCATGGTGCCTAACCCCTACTTTCTCCTTTACTGATGGGATGCCTACTTTGGGGAAACGAGGTAAGAAAGAAGGTCCCCTAGGACATGTATATACAAGGACATGGGACTCACAGCGTTGGAGGATGGATAAAGGCTTCCTAGAAGGTTTCCCCACCCATCTACCTGAGTAGGCACAGTACTTTCTTACTGCCCAGAGTATATGTTCATTCCAAATGCCCATCAGGTTTTCACGGAACTTTTGACTCATTCTAGTAAGGGCGGTCTCAAGTCACTAAGGGAAGGTAAGACTCCAACAGCAGATGGTCACCCCAGTCCTGTTGCTGTAGGGATTCTATGCCACTTCTCTTCTTCCTCTTCCAAGAAGCCCAAAGCCTGGAGCCACACAACACAGGGTGCCCTAGCATATTGGGACATCCCTCTACAATATTCTAGAAGAGAAAGAAGTTGTGTTGGCCATGACAATATGGTTAGTATTGAATGCCAAACTGGGAAGATCTAGATTCACCTAGAAGACAAATTTCTGGACAAGTGTTTGAGGGCTTTTCTAGATTGGTTAATCAAAATAGGAGGACCTACCCTGGGAGTGGGTGGCATCATTCCGTGGTCTACAGTCCTGAACTGAAGAAAACAGAGAAAGTGAGCTGGGCATTCATCTCCCTCTTAATTCCCAACTGCAAATGTAACTGTCTTCACTCTCCTGCCACCAGAACTCCCCACCATGGACTGTGAGCCAGAACAAACCCTTCTCTATTTTGCTCTCTATTTTGCAAAGGTGTTCCTGAGACTTTCTGTGTTGTCGCACCCAAGGAGACAGAGGACACAGCCTGTTCACACCTGCTGTAGACCTCCCAAATCAGAGGGACCAAATGACAGGGACCTTCAGTCAGGCTTCTTCCTGAAGACTCAAGTGTTGTCCCAGTCCTGGGCTGAGTACAATAGCTATATACTGCGGAACACACAGCGCTCTGTAGCACCAAAACCAGCCTCTGCCTCTGCACATCAGCTTCAAATGACAAACCTGCGCCTCTATCATCACCTCGGTTCCATCTACCAAGACTCTCACCTCGACCTTCGCCTCACTTGACTTCAGCGGTGGGACTTTTATCTACAGGTTTGTCTTCATGCATTATAATTAGGGCTAAAAGCACATAGAGGTAGCCTTCTTAGCCTTTGATTTTATTATTATGAGTACATGCCTACATGAGTTTATGTGTGTAGGAGCCCTCAGAGATCAGAAGAGGACTTGAATCTCCTGGAACTGGAGTTATAGATGGTTGTGAGCTGCCATGTGGGTACTGGGAACTAACCAGCGTCATCTGCAAGAGTAACTAGTGCCCTTACCTACTGAGCCATCTCTCCAACACCCTTATCCTTTACAACAGCTAAGTTTGTATTACTGATCTCCAGAAACTGTCATCTCTCAGAGTTAAAGTTATGCCTAGGAAAAAAAAAATCATCTCTCACTCTTGTGCTCCATTGTGTTCCTTCTCTCTTCTCTTTCCTCTCTCTTGCCTTCCTCCTCCTCCTCCTCTTTTTTCTCTGTCACCAAAGGGTATGTGATCCAAAATTGAGTATTTGCTCCATTAAGTTGATTCTCTCGGTGTTTTATTACAGTGATAAATACCCGACAAGCACAGCACTTGGGCCTATCATTACCTGTGTAAGACTCCTTTGTCCTCTGAGACTCTGGAGCAGCCAGACTTGACTAAGCTGGAGGTGATTTCAATCGTTCTCAGCTGACCAGCTATGAAAAATACAAAAGGCTCTCCATGTCCTTGAATGTGTATCCCAGGAACATGCAGTGTGGTGAAAGGGCTGAGTCTATAGAACTCTTCCAAACTAGAGGGGAGTACATTCATTTCTGTGGTCAAGAAGGGGGACACAGCCTAGACAGAGAATCCCAGTAAGAGGAAGAAGTAATTGTCTAGTTTCTAACCAGTGGGTTAAATGTCTCTTAGCACCAGGCACTATTTCAACCCTGGAGACAGAGACATGGCATGTGGTGGTTTAAGACAAATGTCTCCTCTTAGTCTTTGGCATTTGAATATTTTGTTCCTGGCTGATGGTGCTGTTTGCAGAGCCTTAAGAAGTATAGCCTTGCTAGAGGGTGTATATCCTTGGAGGCAGGTTTTCAGAGTGTGGTTTCCAGTTTGCTTTCTTGTTCAAGTTTTCTTGCAGTTCAAGACCCACTTCCCAGCTAGGCCGGTACTGGAGACAAAGGTTAGCTTCTAACAATAGCCTCTATGGGGTTCTCTGCTTGCATTTCCTTAATAATTAACTGTCCCCCTATGCGGCTCTACTCTCTGCCTTGCATTCTTTCAGGGACAGTGAAAAGCAGCTGCATCTATCACAGGCTTTTGCAAACTCTCTAAAATAACATTCTATTGTCCTATAACCAAAAGTCGTAAATGGAACTCTCAGCGTCTGCTTCAGCTACCATGCCTACTGTCTGCTTCATCTGCTCTGCCATCATGGACTCTACCCCTCTTAAACTAGTCCAAATACACCCTTCCTTCCATGAGCTACCTTGGTCATAGTGTTTTATCATAGTAACAAAAAGTAACTAATAAAATGTGTGACGTAGAACTGTTTCAGTTCTTGCACTGTGGACTGGGGACATTTATGTCCTACAGTTCCAAACAGTTAATGGATCTCTGAGTCATCACCTCCATAGCCAGGAGGAAGGCAAATTCAGTTGAACCGCATCAGCATTCAGAATGGGCATGGAAGGTGCCTGTGTGTGTGGTGACAGTCTCTAGGGAGGAAGGCACCCCCAACAGTGTTTCGTGAGAACACAAAAGCAAAAGCTGCGCTCTAGGAGAAATCTGAGCAGCACAGCAACTTAGAGTCTGCAGGAGGTTTTGCCCACAAGTGCTATGGAGCACAGGATCTCCTACCCTGGGGCACTAGACCTTGGTTACCCCTTCCTTTTAGGCAGCTGGAGTACACTGAATCTCCTAGTAGTCCAGGGCTGGTTAGCAGGAAGCTGAGTCTACAAACTCTTGGTCCCTCACAGAGTGTACCAGGGCCCTGTGACACATCCCCTGTGTTCTCTCTGAAGACAAATCCAAGTCAGGGTTCGTCATTAGGTCCTCAGTAGAAAAGGAAAGTTTCACAAGCTTCTATTGACCCTGCTTGAGATGCTGAGTGATGGCCATAATTTCTCTCTCCACTCTTCCTTAAGGACCTCCTGTGAACTGGGAGCCTGCACTGCTGAATGCAAACCTGGAATGTGGATTGCATGTTGTGTGAGGCACAGAGAACACCCAATGTCAGCACCTGGGCTCAGTTCCTCTGCTGCTGGCTCTTACTTAAAAAAAATTTAAGTGTGTGTGTGTGTGTGTGTGTGTGTATACACGTGTGTGTGTGGGCATATGTGTGCCATGGTACATGTACAGAGGTCAGAGGACACTCTTTATATTTTGGTTCTCACTTTCCTCCTTGAGACAGCGTTTCTCTGCAGTAATGTAAGCCAGGCTAACAAGCCTCAGACTTCTGGAGATTCTCCTGTCTCTGCCTAGGATCCAGTCTCAGGTCATTAGGGTTGTGGGGCAAGTACTATTACCTGCTCAGCCATCTTCCCAACTCTAGGTCATTCTTTATAAAGAAACTCTTGTGGGCTTCGGGATCTGAAGCCAAGGATAAGTGCAAAACTGATGAACTGGACCTAGATATTTTCAATGTGCAGCCTTAAGTTAGCTGCTGACCACGTAATCCTGGATTCTGGTTACTGAGAACTGAAGAGTCCAAGTCCAGGAATATAGAAATATAAAATTGGAAACCCAAGCACATTTTGGGTGAATAAAAATCAAGCTGGCAGCCACTGTTAACCTTTAACACTTTCTGCCTTAAGAACAGACATCCTGGAAGTCACTGTGTACAGAGATAAACTTTTCACAATTGTCTCCTCCCTCCCAGCTTCCCAACTAGGCAGATACTGGGGACAAAGGTTAGCTTCTAACTATTGCCTCTGTGGAATCCTCTGCTTGTATTCCCTTAATTTTCAACTGTCCCTCTATACGACTGTACTCTCTGCCTTGCATTCTTTCAGAGACAGTGAAAAGCAGCTGTGTCCACTGCAGGCTTTCACAAACACTCTTAAGTTAACATCTTAACATCCTATAACCAAACGCTGTAAAACTTACAACGTAATGTGACTTTAAGCCTGACCACAAGGTTGTAAAAGCTCTTTGACCCACACCTGGTGCTTGATTTTATGATAAGAGGAGGCCCAAAACCAGCCACCATGGCCACAGCTGCAGAAGCCCCATCTCTGGCTGCGGTCATAGCAATAACTGATAAGCTGTGTGTGCCCCACGGTGATTTTATTTTCTTTTTTCTGGAATAAAGCTTGCTTCTCATTTAGTAGACTTCGGTGGTCTGACCCTCCATTATTGTGGGACCCCTGGACCCAACAAAGACCACTTCAGAAGGTGCAGTGTTGATTGAGAGGGGAAACCTGAAACAATTCTGGGTGCAGAAGAGACACCCCACAGTCTTTAACTTCAGTTGGTCAGTTTGTCTGACACTCTCAGAACACTGAATTTCAGTGTAGAGCCATAAAAGCATGCTAGGGATTAAGTCAGAGATATCATCACCATGACAAGCACTTGGGAGGAACAAGACATGAAAGATTTGTCCTGGGCTACAGTGTCAGGGATTTCTGTTCCTGCTGCTGATGCTTGTTTGGGAGTCTGTGATAATACAGAGGCACTACACCACCAGGGATGTCACAGGGGAGCAAAGTTAGTCACCTCCTAGCAGCCACAAACCAGAGAAAGAAACTGGAAGAAGTCAATTACAAGATGTGCCATCTTTAAGGCACCTCCCCACGGACCATTGCTCCCACCTTCCCCCAGTCCCACCACCCTCCAAAGTCCATTTAGATTCTAAATCCATCAGTGGTTAGTGTTGATTCGTTTAGAGCCATCATGCCCTAGTTGTTTCTGGAAACTTGTGGAGAAAAATGAAGAGGTAGGCTTTACTACTCTCCTAAGTACTTCACACTCCATTAAAACTAAAAATGGGCATTCATCATCCAAGGGCCATACGAGACAAAGTACACGACATGAGATGCCTCCTCATCCCCGCCTGTAGTCTCACATGCTTGAATATTTGGTCACCAGCTGAGGACACTGTATTAGTTAGGGTTTCCATGACACCATGACCAAAAGTAACTTGAGGAGGAAAGGGTTTATTTCACCTCACAGCTTATAAGTCCATCTCTGAGGGAAGACAGGACAGAGACTCAGGGCAGGAACCTGGCGGCAGGAGCAGATGCAGAGGCCATGGGGGAGTGCCGCTTACTGGTTTTCTCCTCGTGGCTCTTTCAGACTGTTTTCCTTATACAGTCCAGGAAGGAACACCTGCCCAGGGGTGGCACTGCCCATAGTGGCCAGGGCCCTCCCACATCAATCACTAATTAAGAATTAAGAAAATATCCTACAGGCTTGCCTAAAGGAATCTTACAATGGCATTTTCTTAGCTGAGGATCTCTCCTCTCAGATGTCTTTAGCTTGTGTCAAATAGACATAAAACCATCCAGCACAGGTACTGTTTGGGGGGGAATGGAACCTTTGGAGGTGCTGCCTTGCTTGGGGAACTCACTGGAAGATAGGAATGAGAGTTTACAGCCACACTCCACTTCTTCTTGCTCTCTGATTCATGTGGGTGAATAAAAATGTCATGAGCCAGCTTCCTGCTCCTACAGGCATGGATCCCTTTCCTGCCATTCTGGACTCAAACAAATGCTTTCTTCTTCAAGTTGGTTTGAGTCATGGTATTTTATCACAGAAACAGGGAAGTGACCCCCACGTTTGGCCCGTCCAACAGAAAACATGTTTCTCAAAGGTACAAAAGAGTCTCAGGAAACAGAAAAATGCTTCTGGGAGCCTATAGGATTCCTAAAGTACACCGTGATTGAGTCTGACACACAGGTAATCTAGTTGGCATAAGGCTGCCGGAACCTCTTAATGCAAGAAATGCAAAGGAGAGAGGCTGACAGACTCAATCTCAATAGGCTGAGACCGCTTGATTGAGATGAAGGTTGAGCTCATTTAGAGGGAC
>NW_004949170.1:573778-581047 GCF_000317375.1 Microtus ochrogaster | reverse complement strand
CATATATATCTACTGGGAAATTATAGTTGTGTGTGTGTGTGTGTGTGTGTGTGTGTGTGTGTGTGTGTGTGTGTGGCTTAACTGGAACCAGGGTGGGATGTTTCTGATACCCTGGCATATTGTTTCTGCAAGTGGAGCTGAAGCATCAGGCAGGAGCCACGCAACTCGTTATGGCTAGGAGACATACTCAGTACAGCCTGACTCAGCTCCTCAGGACTGGGTCACTACAGACTCCAGAATCGCGTCATCAGGCCAGGCACCTTCAGGTCCACGTCCTAACCTTTCTCCCTATAGAGAGTGGTGCTCGCCAACAGGGGTTGCTCTGCCTAAGGTCAAACCCCAGAAGGCCTCGTGTTAGCAGTTACAGAGGCTGCGACCAAAGGCAACTCCCTTCTGAGCTATGAAAGAATTCAAACCATCATGGCAGGAGAAAAGCAACTGAGGACTCCCCACAGGCCCCGCCCTCCACCCTCTCAGCAATGTCACCCGCAGCCACTCCAGTCCCAGATGTCACTGCCCATCGGTAACTGTCCCCAGTTGCTGCGACTCCACTTCACATTGTAGGCTGCCTGTCTGTTGTCATTCTTCCCAAACAGCCACCACAGTGGCCTCGAATGACAACCTCCCATGCCAAAACGCTGTGCTTTCGAGGAAAGGCAGTTGGACATTGCCTGGAGGTGCTCACTCCCGCTCTGTGAAAGGTTCTGGAATCCTCTCCTGGGAGGAGGCCTTCCCTGGTGTCCCAGGAAAGGTCCTAGTCTGCCCTTGGGTTTCCAACAAGAGAGCAGACAAGAACCAAGGCCCCCGCACTTACCTTACCCGCGTTTGGGGCTCCTAAGAGCGAAGAGAGATTAGGGAACCCACAGAACGAGACCCAGAAGGAGAGTCTGGTTCTGTCTCTCATAAGCATTCCCTGCGTGAGAAAGCCCCAGCAGTGCCCGGGGCCTCTGATGTAGCCTTCCCCTGACTCCCACCTTCCTCTTCCCCTGGAACCCTCGGTCCACTCACCATGTTGATGGCTCCAGCCTCTACTGACCCGGGACAGCCTCGCCCCTGCCATGTGCCCAGGCCAGCCGGATCCCCTGAGCTCTGCCAAGCTCCGCCCTGTGTTCCTGTTGCCCCACAGCGCCCCCTGTCCTTCCCCACTCTATGCACCGTGCGCAGCCTCTTCCGCCTTGAGGACTGTGGGGCCTACACTATGGGGATCCCTTGGTAAGGGATCCTGGCAACCTGCAAGGACCTATCCGTGTGGCAGCCAGGCTCTAGGACAGGTTACTCAGGTCGGCAAAACTTCACCCTAACAGGGAAGCTGTCCTAGGGTATGAAAAGCCAGAAGAACGATCCTTCCCTGAATCTAGGGGCAGGCATTCTGTCTTCTGGGGGCCTGAAAGGTCCCTTCCAGTACTCTGGGAACCGCCGCCCACTTCTAAACGCTTTGCTCCAGTCAGGCTCCACACCTCTTCTGATGTCCTGGGGCCCCTTATGTTTAGGAATCTAGGCTGAAGCACTTTTAAATAAATTTCCACATGTTTATGCTTCAGGGAAAGCACCCAGCATCCTTCCCTCTCACCCAAGCAGGACAGCACTTCGTGTCCTTGTTAAAAAGCAGGGCTTAAGGACAACTTCCTGGCCAAGTGCGTCTACAGATGTATGGCCTTCAGGAAGCTGAATTTCTCTGCGTGCCACCCAGAGATCGAGTCCACTCAGAATAAATTCCACATCCCAGCAGGATCTGAAGCTGGAGGATTAGGAATTCAAGGTCATCTTCTACTACAAAGTGAGTACAGGGCCTGCCTGGGCTGCTTGTAAGGGTGTCTTTAAAAAAAAATCCCTTGGGGGCTGGAGAGATGGCTCAGCGGTTAAGAGCATTGCCTGCTCTTCCAAAAGTCCTTAGTTCAATTCCCGGCAACCACATGGTGGCTCACAACCATCTGTAATGAGGTCTGGTGCCCTCTTCTGGCCTGCAGACATACACACAGACAGAATATTGTATACATAATAAATAAATAAATCCCTGGAGGACTTGATGCCATCTGTGATACAGATATGGTAAGAAAGATACAGATTGAGTCCTCGGCCATCTCTGTGCCCCACATACTAGGGACCAGACAGAACCAGGATGCTTTGCCTCCACCTGAGATGAACACTGGGTCTTCAGGCTGTTCCACACTGGTTTTGTGTTAACAAAACATTACACTGTAAGATTATAAGTAAGATTAAAAATCCTCTGACACTCCCTCTAGTGGTGTGTGTGTGTGTGTGTGTGTGTGTGTGTGTGTGTGTTCATGCATACATGTGGAAGCCAGAGGCTGACATCCAATGTCTTCCTCTATTGCTTTCTGAGACAAGGTGTAGACAGAAGTTTCCATCTTGTCCAGTCCCATAGCCACCCAATCCCAAATAAACACACAGAGGCTTATATTGGTTATAAACTGTTTGGCCTATTGCTCAGGCTTATAACTAACTAGCTCTTGCAACTTAAAGTAGCCCATAATTCTTATCTATGTTTAACAACATGGCTTGGTACCTTTTCTCAGTAAGGCATTCTCATCTTGCTTCTTCTGTCTGACTGGTGACTGCATCTCTGCCTTTCCTCTTCCTGGAATTCTAGTCGGGTTGTCCCACCTATACTTCCTGCCTGACTACTGGCCAATCAGTGTTTTATTAAATCAATATAATTGACAAATCTTTACAGAGTACAAGCACATTTTCCCACAGCAATAAGGTCTCTCTCTCACTGAACCCAGAGCTCACCATTGCTGGCCAGCAAACCTCTGAGATCTGCTTGCTCATCTACCCCCAGCACTTATTTCACAAAAGTGGCTTTAAATAGACCCTAGGGATCCTAACTCAGGTCCTCATGGTTGTGCACCAAGGACTTCATTGTGTGAGGATTCAACTCAGGGTGACTCTAAAGTATGGGCAGAATGAGGCCCTGCTCAGTTAGCATGCAGTGTTGACACCTTGCACACTGATGGGTCATTCTTTGCTGAGGAGCTTCTCTGTGCCAAACAGCAATCCCATCTCTGTGCACTTGATGGCCAGTGCCACTGCCTTGCTGTGAAACATGGTTCAGGTAGCAAATACTCCAGGTTGAGCACTCCTAAGGCTAACAATGGGAGTGGAAAGGAAAGAGCCTCCCTGAGTCTACAACAGGCAAGGGAAAGGCCTGAGATCAGCTCTGCCCAGCACTCCTAGAACAGTGTCCTATTGCACCCTACCCTAGGATCCACTTCAACTAGATCCCTGGGAATATATGTGCTAAGTGCCTGTTCTCCACCCGCATTCCAATAGTGTGTGTCATATGTCAAGGGAAAGGACCTTAGAAAGGCCTTTTGCTTTGCTTGGACTGGAGGACTCTTGATTCATGGAGGCTAAGCCTGGTAGCACTGGAAGCGGGATAGCCAGGGAGAGGTTTATGGAAACCTAAGTTAGGCATAGTTGGAGAGACTGAGGTAGGCAGGGAAGCTGATTGAGGGACACCTTAGTGTTTGTCCTCATAGGGAGCTAGGGTAATGAGCTAGCTGCTGTCACAGAGACGGCCCATGCTTAGGATATCATGCCCTCTGAACCGTGCAACTGACTTCCATGCCGGCTGTGTAGGGTAAGTGAAAGAAGAAAATCATAGACTGCACAGCTCTCGAACTTCAGGTGGGTTGTCTTCTGACACAGGGCAGGTAGGGACAGAGGCCAGGCATGGTGACTGCCTGCCACCTTGCTTTCTGGAGATAACAGCAATGGAGTTTCCTCTGTGGTAGCCTTTGAGGAGAAGCTGGGGGAGCAGGCAGTGGGAACACTGTGGAAATAGGCTATAGCAATGTTAAGTGGGGATGGTGGGCCTGGAGTATCTGTCTCTGCCCATCCCTTGCCTCTCAGAACTCTCCTGTTTTCTGCCTTTCACATCTCCTCAGCATCACATAGCATGTCAGACGTTTCCCTGGTCCCTTCTCGCTGGTATTAAGTTCCCTTTGGGTCTTTGGTTTAGAATGGCCAGGCCCCAGTCCAGGCTCGGGTCCACAAATATTTGTGGTGTGACTAAATGAGTTGGCAAACAGGCTAAGAATCCGGTTTCTTTTAACAGGAACCGAAGGGCCCACCTCTTTTTTCTTCCCCTTCCTCTGACAGTTGATTTTGTGCCAACTTACCTGCTTTTCTAAGAGTGACTCTAAATCTACCTGATAAGTAGCCTCAGTGACCCTGTAGCTAGGGCTCCATTCTATTACTGGAATTCATCCTCTGCCAAAATATGCCTGGCTTGTTCTGGTCAGTGCCCTCTGCTCTTGAAAATGATGCCTACAGCACCAACAAACACAAAATCTTGTAAAGAGAATAAGCAGATGCCTCCCAAATCACCAGGGGTTTTAACTGATCATTGTAATACAACCAGTGCCCACTGTGGATACCCTGCCTAGAAAAGCATCCAAGAAGGCACTGAGCTGATGTCGCCTCCGAGGGATGTGCATGCTGAGTGGGCTGAAGCCTCATGGGAAAGGACAATGAAAGCAAGGGTCGAGCTAACTTATATGCTGAGCAGGTCCCCAATGCTACACTAACAATCTAAACAGAGATTGAACATTGCACTGGTGCTGGGTGGTGTCTGAGTGTTCTGTTCTCTACCACCTTGTGCAAGTCATTTCCCAGCATGACTTAGAACTGGTTCTGGCTAAATTGTAGTGGTACCCTAATATCTTCCTTCTACACCACATCCACGTCATGCCAGACACTCTTACAACACCGGTGGGGCAATTTAGCAGCCCACAGCAGCAGGGCCAGGATAGTCTCATTCATTCAAGTTGCTCGGACCCTGGCTTGCTGGTGATGATAGGGCAGTAACTCCCAACCCTATGCACAGCACTAGACTCCAGGGAACATGAAGACAGGAAGGTGGCAAATGTATAGTGAGAGGTAGAGTCAGGTTAGCCTGTGATGCTTGAATTTGGGCCTTCTGTGGACCGAGGCTATTAAGGCAAGTGTTTATATCAGAGTGACACAGCCAGGGATGGAATCAAAGTGAAGGCAAAGAGAAAGCCAATTCCAGAATTCAAAAGACGGGTTATCAAAGCAAGCTGTGCAAGAGTAGAAAGATTTGAGTTGTTGAGGAAGCAGAAGAAATTAATAACCAATACAGAGCAAGGCATGGAGAGGTCGGAAAGACTCTGGTTCCAGCCTTTGTGTAAAGGCAGAAGGCCATCCGTTCATCAAGGTAGACAATGAAGTAGACTCCAGGGGAGATAGGGAGAGATGATAGACGGGCTGGCCTGAAGGAAAGAAATATCCACCAAGTACCCAGACCACAGGCCATGTCAACTAGCCTATGCTACAGCAAGAAGATAACCTCCGTTCCAATTGCTGCACACAGTAGCTATGATCAAAATCAGAATAAGAGGGAATTACTTCTTGAAAGGATCAGAAACCTGTATAAACTCCTTGGGGTCAAAGGAATTAAACAGGAAAATTAGAAAATGTTTTAAAAATGGTGAGGCATGACATGTCAGAATATATGAAATGCAATTAAATTAATGTTCACAACAACACAAGACAGGAGGGAAATTCCTTCCCATTTATAATAAGAATAAAAACTAGGGACAGGAGAGAAAGTGCTTGCTGCTTTTCCTGAGGACATTGGGTTCTGTTCCCAGCGCCCACATCAGGCAGCTCATAACTGAATTGAGTTCCAGAGGACCCAGCACTCCTCTTCTGGTGTACACACTCCTCACATCTGGTCAACTGGTGAAGTGACTTTTCTATAAACCAACTGGTGCTGTGGGACCATGGCCTGTATCATGTCAATTATATATTAAATAAACGCTGATTGGCCAGTAGCCAGGCAGGAAGTATAGGCAGGACAACCAGACAAGAAGTAGAGGTGGGTCAAGGAGAACAGGAGAATTCTGAGAAGAGGAAAGCCCATTCCTCTGCAGTTGTGACTCCGCCACAGAAGAAGCAAGATGTGACTGCCTCGCTGAATAAGGTGCCAAGCTTAAGGCTAACATAGACAAGAACAATGGGCTAATATAAGTTATAAGAGTTAATAAGAAGCCTGAAATAATGGGTAATGGGCCAATCAGTTTATAACTAATGTAGACCTCTGTGTAATTTCTTTGGGACTTAACAATTGTGGGAACCGGGCAGGACAGAAAACCTCAGACAACAAACTGGCATATACTTGGCCAGCCTTGGTAGCAGCAATGTCTCCAGACTGACAGTTTCAGTTATGCCAAGTCCAGTTGCAGCCCTCAGAATGGCAAGTCCTCATTGTGCATCAGGCCCAGTGAGCTCACTGTTTAAGAGAAAATGGTTCTGGCTGTACATAATCAAACTTGGGGAGCTGAGTTCCCCCATGATGGCTTTGGTTTACTGGGCTTCAGCAGTTGGCTGAAGTGGGAAGGCCTGTGTTTCTGGGAATCTGTAGAAGTTGGCCAGAAGTTAAATAACAATAGGTTTTTTGATGATTAGTGATGTGGGAGTCCCCTATGTATGCTGTGAGTATGTTCTATTGTCATAGGTTAATAAAGAAGCTGCTTTGGACCTAAACAGAGAACTCTCAACAGAGGAATCTAAAATGGCTGACAGACACTGAAGAAAATGCTCAACACCCTTAGCTATCAGAGAAATACAAATCAAAACAACTCTTACACTTGTCAGAATGGACAAGATCAAAAACACTGATGACAACTTATGCTGGGCAGTATGTGGGTTAAAGAGAACACTCCTCAATTGCTGGTGGTAGTGAAAACTGGTACAGCCCCTTTGGATATCAGTATGGTGATTTCTCAGAAGACCCAGCAATACCACTTTTGGGTATATACCCAAAGGACACTCAATCGTACTACAAGGATGTGCTCAGCTATGTTCATAGCAGCATTGTTTGTCACAGCCAAAACCTGGAAACAACCTAAATGTCCCTCAGCACAGAACAAAACAACTGGCAAGCTGCCAATAGAAGCAGAACTGTCTTTAAAATTTCTTGCTTCGTGGAAAAGTCTGCCAGAAACTACAGGCCTGTAGACTAAAGAAGGATGTCTCAATGTTACAGAAGAACTTTGGGTGAGTGTCCAGACAGCAAGATAACTCTATCAATTCTACAGTTTTGGAAGTTGCTTACAATAAACTTCCTGTTAATTAGGTAATATTATATCCTTCTGGAGTCTTTGGTGGAGTTGAAGAAAGATAGATTAGATATAAAACTTAAGACTTACAAAGAGAGGATAGATGATAGAGTATTTTCCTTAATTTGCTGAATGTAAATGGACTAAATATTGTAACTAT
>NW_004949170.1:570306-571842 GCF_000317375.1 Microtus ochrogaster | reverse complement strand
TTGTAATTTTTCTCTGAGCTCTGGTCATTAGATTTGGGTTCACAAAAATTTAGATGTCTTTTTGATATAGATAATGTTAAAACTGTTTTATGCTGTTCTTTATTGATATACAAGAATGTCAGTTACCACCAGAAATAGCTAAAATTAGATTCCCAAAGGAAAAAAAAAAAACAACAGCTACAAAGGAAACCACCAATGCCAGGTAATAGTCACCAAAAGTGTCAACTATAATAAAATAGGTTATAAAACATATATGCTTATAAAATGTTTCATATTGTTAATATTTAAATTTTAGCCTCATTGTCTTTGCTAAAATCATTAAAGGTTCAATCTGACAAAAATATGGTATATAGTTCTGGACTGTTAAAAATACAAATTAACAATCAGTCATCCTCAAAGTACTGATATAAGTATAGGGATAAACCTTATTTAGTCCCCTATATATGTTTTAAAGCTTTAAACAAGTAATTTTTAATAATAAAGTCTGTCTAATCAGAAATACCTGGACAGCCTTAAATATTTCTGAGGTCTATTAAAAAGGGCATTTAAAATAATTTTTAAAAAGCTTATATCAGACAGAGACTCTGAGACCTTAACAGTGACCCAAGGTCTCCAAAGAAGGCTATGAGACACCACAATGTCTCCACCTGGATAACGACAACATTGACCACTGGGCAAAATGCCCTGATGCTACAACCTGCTGCCAGGACCCAGCCCAGACTGTGGACAAACAGTAGGATCTTGGAGATTTGATTGCACCACTTTTGCCTAGACAAAATAAGGTCAGTCTTTTCCACGTTCCTCTTCCACAGAAACAAATCACCTTATGGGTCGGGTAAAGTCTACTGTTCTGATACTTCTGGATATGCTATGGAGACCTGGGTATGACTGTATATGGGATGATCTCTGTCACTTTTTTTGTTTTGTCTGTATTTAAGTATAATTTATTTATCCTTCTAAGATCTCTGATTGTATTAATGGCTAGGCCAGCTATAATATCAATTTAAGAGCAAAAGGATATCCAAATCCTTACCCAAAGCTATAGCCAGCTTGTTACCTCATTATATATAAAGGTCTAAAGATATAAAAGTTCATAAACATTAAGGGTTTAAAAGATAATTTAAGGTAATACTAATAAACAATAAAACAATGACTACATACTGTTTGGATTACAAGTTCAGGATTTTCTGTTTTTGCTGGAACTCAAAGGTATAAGTCTATTTTTCCTGTTTTATAAATATCTGTTATTTGCTATTTCTATAATATGGATTTTAATATGGGCCTAAAAGTTTCAAATGTATTAACTTCTGTTCCCAGTTAAAATTTGTCTCAACAGGTTTCCCCTTGGTTGGCGGACACAAACAAACATTAATTGCTGACTACAACCTGCTCCAAATGATTGTGGACCGTGGACTTACAAAAAAAGTGATTTGGACCAGTCTAGCAGATATAAATACTCCCTGACTCTTCAACAAAGTCCACAAACCAAATGTTCCTAAAATTTTCTCTTTTTGACTAGCATTTCACCTTTGTTAA
>NW_004949170.1:564320-569386 GCF_000317375.1 Microtus ochrogaster | reverse complement strand
CTCTGGTGGTCTCTCTCTGGGGGTCGTGATCTGGTCACAACAAAAGGTATGTGCCATTGCTTCCAGTAGCAAAACAATTCTTCCTCAGTGACTTTAGATTATTTTATATCTCTTGGGTTTTACTTTGTCTGCTCTACAGACACCTTCAACATGGTACTTCCACTACATTGTGAGACTCACCCAGGGACTGAGCACCCACAGGCCATTCGAAATACAACCAGTGTCCCTCTTTCTTCCTCAGTGTTTCTCCCTGAAGGAAACAATGATTTCAGTAGCCATGGGACTAGGGTCTGGCGGGAGGAAGCAGCCTTCACTGAGCAGAGAAAAGACTTGCCAGCACTCCGATCCATAATTCTCAGCCACCCAGTGTTGACAGAAGTTTCTATCTGCCCAGTTCTGCAGTCATTCAGTCCCAAGGAAACACACGGAGGCCTACATTAATTATAAACTGGTTGGCCTATTAACTCATGCTTCTTATTTATTAACTCTTAATTCTTGTCTGTGTTAGCCATGTGGCTTGGTACCTTTATCAGTGAGACATTCTCATCTTGCTTCCTCTGTGTCTGGGTGACAACTGCAAACTTAGCCTTTCCTCTTCCAAGAATTCTCCTCTTCTGGTTACCCTGATAAAATTCCCTAAACGGTTTTTATAAATGTTTGCTTACGTTTAAAGGGGGATATGCTATAGATATGAATGTTTTGCACTGGTATGGACCTTATTCTATTGATACAAATTTTAGGCCAATTTTGTTAGATACTGACACCTGGAATTCCAGAGGTTCACCAGTTGAACCTCTAAAGCCAAAGGCCTGTGACTCTTAGCCTTGAGACTAATGGTCTAGAACTTTCAGACATGGAGGCCTGTTTCTGCAGGTACTAATGGCAGGGGTTCACTATGCTGGGATCTCATGGTGGGGATTTACTGTTGTTTGTAAAAACATGGCTTATTCTCTGGGCATAGAGGCACACAGGCACCAGTACTGCCGCTCCTGAACAGCAATGTGGGAACTTTCAGCTCATTAATTGTTGGGGACGAAGGCCCATAGTCCACATTGTCTGGTCAGGGAATCTAGCCACTTACTTACAAGGCACAATTTGCACCTCCCACTCAGGAGGGGATTGCTTGGCTCTTTTGAACCAAAGCAAACACAGCACCACCTCAACAGGGGCCTGGACGTGCTAATGTTGCTCTGCTCCTTCTGTTGTAAATTAGGAGGTCACCTGGGGAAGAGGTGTTTTCAGTCTACAAGACAAAATAGGCAGAGGCAAGATGTGACCTAAGTCATTCCTTCTCCCCCACTACCTAGGAAACAGAGTGCTAATGAAGTTTTTTGTTAAACTTCCCTCTCAGTTTACATAGATAGAAAAGCTGTTTGGAAGTAAGTGTGGGTGATTTCAGGATTTGAATGATCACTGAAACTCCCACCCAATACTGTCAGGTGAATTGTGTCTTTATTCCCATGCCTCCCCTCTGGTATGAGAAACGTTTTATGTTGGTGCTGGACCCCTACATAATCGTGCTGCAATGTGAGGCTGATTGGTGAACCCCAAAAAACACAGAAGAGTGATCAGACATACAGAGGAGAATGTGAGGAACCCACGAAAAAACTGCACCAACTGGATAGGTGAGTAAGGAGTGATCCGAAATAAACAGTAGTATTTTAAAAAGCAAAAGAGAGGTGGGAAAATTTAAAATCACGAGTAAAGCTGTATATAAATGTAAATATGGGACAAGGGAATGGGCAGACACCAGAGAGCCTATAAATGTGCCAGCCGCCCCAAACACTGGTCTCTGATGGAACTTTTAAACTTAGAAAGCATGGGCTGTGCCCAAGCAGAACAAATAATGAGGGACAGACACTGCCTGATCCCTAGTACAGCAGGAAGGCCAAGCCAAACAGCGGATTAGGGGAGCATGCCCTGCCCTGCCGCGTGGCCTGGCTTCAGCTATGAGCTGAAAGGCAAGTATGCAAAATAGGTAGCCCAGAGCAGGGCAGCTGCAGGTCAACCTAGGGTCTGCAAAAATGTAAAGCAAGTTAAACATGATTCCTTTTTCATTTCACATTCTTACTTCTTTGTCAAAAACCTGGTGTTGGTAGGCATGTGGAGTGATAGATCTCCAAGGACTTTGATTCAGTTTCTTTGGTCTTCATATCTGTTTTTATGCCAATATCAGGCTGTTTTCAGTACTGTGGCTCTGTAGTAGAGTTTGAAGTCAGAGATTGTAATGTATTTAGAAGTTCCTTCATGATACAGGGTTGTTTAGGCTATCCCAAGTTTTTGTTCCTCCATATGAAGTTAAGTATTGTTCTCTTGAGGTCTGTAAAAGATTTTGCGGTGATTTTGCATTAAATCTATAGACAGCTTTTGGTAAGATTGCCATTTGTTGTTATGTAAATCCTACCTACCCAAGAAAGTAGAGATTTTTCCATTTTTCTGGTGTCTTAATTTCTTTCTTCAAAGATCTAAAGTTCTTGTCATACAGGTTTTTCCATTTGTTTGGTTAAAGTTACTCCAAGATATTTTATGGTATTTGTAGCTATTGTAAAATGTGATGTTTCCCTGATTTCTATCTCAACTCATTTATCATCTGTATAAAAGAGGAGCATTCAGGTTGTTTCCAGATTCTGGCTATGACAAATAATTCTGCTATGAACACAGTTGAGCACATGTCCTTGTGGTATGATTCAGCATTCTTTGTGTCTATACCTAAAAGTGATACTGTTGAGTCTTAAGGGAGATTGTTGCCTAATTTCCTGAGAAATTGCCATACTGGTATCCAAAGTGGCTGTGCCAGTTTGCACTCCTACCAGCTGTGGAGGAGTTTTGCTTTACCCCACATTCTCTTCAGCATAAGTTGTCATCAGTGTTTTTCTATCTTAGCCCTTCTTACAGGTGTAAAATGGAATCTCAGAGTTGTTTTGGCTTGCATTTCTCTTAAATGCATGACTAAAAATGTTGAGAATTTCTCAAATGTCCTTCAGTCATTTTAGGTTCATTTATTGAGAATTTTTCTGTTTAAGTCTGTATCCTACATTTTTTTATTGGAATATTTGTTCTTTTGATGACCAATTTTTTGAGTTCTTTGTATGTCTTGGAATGGATTAGTAAAGATCTTCTCCTATTCTGTAGACTGATGTTTTGTTCTGTTGACCATGTCCTTTGCTTTACAGAGCTTCTCAGTTTCAGGAGACCTCATTTATTAATTGTTTATCTCAGTGTCTGTACCACTGTGGTTGTATTTGGGATGTGACAATGTATTCAAGTATACTTCCTACTTTCTCTTCTATGAGGATCAGTGTGGTTAGTTTTATGTTGAGGTCTTTGATCCATTTGGACTTGAGTTTTGTGCTTAGAGAAGAATATGGATCTACTTTTGTTCTTCTACATGTTGATGTTGTTATGTAAGCATCATTTGTTAAATATGCTTTTTTCCCACTTTCCTGTCAGCTAGGCATACTTGCAACTTAAAAGGAAGGTGTTTTGCAAACTTTTAATTAGACATACAATGGCAAATTGTATATATATAACCTGACTCTGTATTGATTTTGGATCGAGGATGTGTTTGTGTTTTCTTCACAGAAAGCAAATACAGCTGGATGAGGTGACTGCACGCACAGAAAGGGAGTGGTAGTCCCGAAGACATCATAACTGCTAATCCCCCATAGAGGCTCTGAGTGAGAGGAGATGGTGAGAAAAGCCGTGGTCCTGCCTTCCCTATCCCACAGAGAGGAGTTCCTGATCCGAGGGACCGGCTGCCGCCACTCTGTGCTGCAGGATGCCGTTCTGTGCTGTGGGATGCTGAGCTGCTTCCAGACACTTGGGACCCACACAGCCATTGAGGCCCTGCCAAGACAACTACAACTTGCTTGCAGTCTGAATCCTGTTTGCTTTGGAGCCGGACTAGAAATGCAAACTGAAACATTTGACTGTTGTAATCTTTGGAACACAGAATTTGTTTGATTAAAATATTGGACCTGAGAACTAAGACCTA
Organism: Microtus ochrogaster; assembly: GCF_000317375.1. Taxonomy (NCBI): domain Eukaryota; kingdom Metazoa; phylum Chordata; class Mammalia; order Rodentia; family Cricetidae; genus Microtus; species Microtus ochrogaster. The sequence goes on along the minus strand of NW_004949170.1, from coordinate 565,392 downwards.
AACTTTCCCCTCAGGGAAAGAAAGACTCAAAATAAGGAGTGACTGAAGCCCCTCTTCACATATAAAGAGGGCAGCCTAAGAGTTTGACTGCTGACTGGTACTTAATAGCAGCAATATCATTGGTCTCTCGCCCATCAGGGAAAAAAAACAACTTTCTTGTCTTTTGTTTAGAATGGATTTAAGAAAATTGTGACCTGTCAAATTGTGGATTTATTGTTAATTCCCATTCTGTAATTGTGGTATTCACCTGGTAATGTTTGTAACTGCTTAAAGATGTTGAGAAGTTTGACATGTTCTGTAAATGTTTGGATTTAATGCATTTGTTAAGAGTTGTAAATTACGAGGTCATCTGGGAAAGAAGTATTTTCAGTCTACAGGACAAAATAGGCAAGATGTGACCTAAGTCATTCCCTCCCTCCCGCTGCTTCCTAGGAAACAGAAAGCTAATGAAGTTTTTGTTAAACTTTCCTCTCAGTTTATGTAGATATAAAAACTGTTTGGGAAATAAACACGGGTGATATCAGGATTTGAATGATTACTGAAACTCCCTCCCAATACTGTCATCTGAATTGTGTTTTTAATATTTCCACGCCTCCCTCTGGTATGAGAAATGTTTTATGTTGGGGTTAAACCCCAGTAATTAATACTTGGTGACTCACCAACCTTTTAGTCTGGGCTAGTATTGTGCTATCGGCTCTTTGAAGCCTCTTGTCCTCCATAGCCACAGCTGCCACAGTCTCTGTAGCTCAACCTGCAGAGTCTGCCATCCAGGACTTTGAAGTTTTCAACTGCTCCTTAGATTTGCAACTCAGAGCTCCAGGTTTAGAGCCCTTAGCTCAAGATGACTCTAGAATAGTTAGCTACCTCTTCATCTTGGGACTTAGGGTAACAGACTCTTGGGTCTTGGTGACTTTGGGACTCTTTGGCCTTCATTTCCTTGCTGTAAGGGCATTTGCTGGGCCAAAAGCCCTCGTGTCTTTCTAGCTATTCTCTACAGTCCATAGTCTCTCTATGGACTGTATCTATGATTAAAATTTCTAGTATTTTGATATTAGAAGAGTTTTGGTTCAAA
>NW_004949170.1:551709-563613 GCF_000317375.1 Microtus ochrogaster | reverse complement strand
GTGTGGTCTCCTGCACAGTCCCTGCCTAGGACTGGCTGCTCCCACTGCCCACTGCAGGGGACTTGCACCATCTAGTGTGGTCTCCTGCACAGTCCCTGCCTAGGACTGGCTGCTCCCACTGCCCACTGCAGGGGACTTGCACCATCTAGGGACCCACTGTCTGCCGCCACTGGGACCCCTCAGCAAGCTTCTGGGGACTCACAGCCTGCTTGGGACTGACTGTTTTCGGGGACTCACAGCAAACCCATTACAATGCTGAAGAAGGCTTTTATTGGGCCTAATGTTCCAGGTGTTGAGTACACAAGAGCAGGTTTCCTGGCTAACATAAAAAAAGAGTACCAGGCAAGCTGCTTACATAGATAGAAAGGAGGTGGGGTATACCCTTCTCCATCTGAAATGTCTACTATCATTGGACTGCTCCAAGTTTCGTCAATTGCTGACCTTTTGTGAAGATCAAACATGGCCCCCCCCCCAATAAGGGACAATCAGATCTTGCATTGCAACAACTACAAACCGGGGAAACACTCCTCCTGACTTAAGTTATAACAGCTGCAGGGGAAGTAGTGTCAACGAGAGCTCACCAAAGTTGTCTTTTCTAAAGTGGTCATGACTGGAGAAAGGTCTCCTGGGGCAGGAGCTGGGTCCCCAGCAGTAGGGGCTACAGAGCTCTTTGTAGCCTGACTGCATTTTCCTTAAGGCATCTGTGAGGTGTTCAAAGCTACCAGGCTGACATGAGAACATTCTGGACTCTCCCCAAAAAGGGCAACTTCCCTCTAAGAAGCAGCGTTCACAGAAAAAAGATCTGTCTGGGGCCCATCAGAGAGTTACCTTTCTAAGAGTGTATACCACTTAATGGAAAAGTAAACACTAGTGAGTGTTTACAGCGGGACCTGTACTCAGTCCTGACTTTCTCAATATCCTCATTATTGGCCGCTAACAAAACTCCCCATATAGGGATGAATTTATAAACATGTCTCAGTTAGATAGTTCATCATGTGTTTTATAGAGGTACTCACAAATGCTAAGATGACTTCCTCTATGGATGATGGAACCATGTGAGCCATGTCTTCCTATGTGTGGTTCAGTATAAATCAAAACATAACTACAACTCTGACTTCACCTCTAAGTCAAGAACTTCTCCGTCTTTCTGTGGATGATATGGTTCCCTCCATGAGTTGATGAGATGTTAAGGAGTCAGGATAAGGAGTTCCCTACCCACCCTGCCTGGTCCAAGGCTGGGTCTGTCAGGCGTAGCCATCTTCTTCCTACTGGACCTGGCTCCTTGGAGACGTGTGCTGATTGGGGAGCTGATATTAAATGCCAAATACAGAGCTAATCCTGGAGAGATGCTCACCCCGCTGGAGGCTGCTCACTCAGTGTCAGCTCTGTCTAGGAGGTGAGAAGGCCCTGCTACCCAAGAAAACCTGAAAGTACACATCATCCTCAACCCTGGGTCTGACTGCAGGGTGACAACAAGAACCCAAACACATATCACTCTTGCTGTGCAATTGGCTGAGAATCCTCACACTGATTCATAGGTCTGAACTCTCCTTAGAGCCCCTGTCAAGCTGTCTTTCTATGGCATTAATATCTACTCAAATAAATCTCTTACTCCAAAAGATGATCTGCCTCAGTGTCTCTTGAACTCTAAATCTGAAGCTTTTCTTACAACAGCTTGGAGGGGGAAAAAACAGAAAAATTAATTCAAGTCTGCCTGGTGTGCTGTGGTTTGAAATGAGAGAATCTCTCCATAGTTCTTAGCAGCATCTGAATACTCAGTCACCATTTGGTTGTACTGTTTGTGTAGTCTTGAAAGGTATGGCCTTGTTGAGAAAAGTATGTCACTGAGGACAGAATATGAGAGTTTGGAGACTCTGACCATTTTTAATTCATTATCTCCACTTCCTGCCCTCAGTTCTTATCCTACAGCTTGAATTGCCATGCCTTGGAGCCTTTATGCTTTCCCCACCATGATGGTGATGGGCTATCATCCTTTGGGAGTGGTAAGCGCAAATAAACCCTTTCTTCTATAAGTTGCATTGATCATGGTAGTGTATTACAACAATAAGAAATAACTAATATACCTGTCCATGGGTGGAGAAGCTTGTGAATCTGGGACAGTGCTCTGGAGTGAACACCTTGCCTCATGGAATCTGACAGGAACTAGGTCATGGTCCCAAAGGCAAATCTTTGCTCTGTGTCAAATATCACCACTTCCCAGCTCAGACGTAACAGTGGCCATCACATTTTCTAAGCCTCAGTTTCCTCTGTTGCTTCAAATTCAGCAATCCCCCCCACACACACTTTATACTGAAAAAAAAAATGGACTTAAATGGGACATTGGGTTATTCTCAGAGGCACCCTGTATGATTATCACCCAAAGAACATTCTGCCGGGAGATACCACAAATATATTCATTAGTCCTCTGTATACAGAGCACCAAATCATACCAAACATCATCTTACTAACCCAAAGTAGCCAACAGTCCACCCTCAAGACTCCAACAGCAAAACAGAACTATGACCCACCAGCACACCAGCTTTCATCCTCCCCTACCCGTCTGTAGATCCTTGAAGGGTACTGGGCAAGTTCTTGCCCAAGGAAATCAGCTCCATTATAGAAACCATGGGTTCCTTGAAGGCTGTATACAGGAGCCTCCTCAGCTCTAAAGACCTGATCTGTTGGAAGTCTTCCTAAGCTTCATGGCTTGAGATCATGTTGTTAATAAATCTCTCCACATTAGAAAGATGAGACAGGGCCACTAGAGGGAGACAAAGATGCTCCCAGGTGTGGAGGGAGTTCCTTGCCAGGAAGCAGACACACCTGTCTCTCCCTATGGATGAGATTTCATTTCCCTAGACCTCTAGATAACAGAAACCTCTCCTTCACTAGGCCAGGCTAGATGGTCCTGACCTTTCTTGGTAGCCCTGTTATGCCCTAGAGGTGGCCCTCTAGGTGCCAGGACTGAGTTCTGCACACAGCTTTCCTATCTTTCACCATGGAGAGCAAGGGTTTAAGTAGAGTCTCCTTGAAAGCCCAACAGAGCACTGGACCCTACTGACCAGGCCTTTACTTTTCTCCATGACCATAGCATAGAGTGACAACTAGAACTAATTTCTAAAAAGCTAAAGTCTTTACCCAGTACATTGTAGAGAAGCTGAAGGGGAATGAGCCCCATTGGCATGACAATCTCAGGCACAGGTTACGTCACAATGCCCCATATACCCATGTGCCCCCTCACAAGTATCACCCTACTCACTAGGACTCAGAGCTCTGTATGGCACTGAGCAAGCATGGATCTGTGTGCAGATTCATGCATTCCCATCCAAAGGACCGTGGGCCCAAACTCACAGGTCATTGTTGCCTGACTATGGACTCCTCTCCATATAAATAAATGTTCAACTACTGCTTTCACAGGATTTGTGTTTGATAAGGTTGAATGTCACTGGAGACCTCATTTGACGTATGCAGAGAGATACAGGGGAAGATAGGGCTAGCTCCTGGTATCACAGATGGGCTTAACTAAGATAGGGCTAGCCTCTGGTATCACAGGTAGGCTTAACTAAGGTTGTTCCTGATAGCCTGGAATTAGGACTAGCTACGGTGGCCTTAGTCTCACTGAACTTCAGTGTTTGCCTGTAGATGACACAAACGGGGAGGGGGTGCCACCTGTGCTGGTGCCACCAGAGGGCAACCACAGCAAACCAGCTGGAAGGTCATACCAGCTTATCTTTGATACTAGACTCAGAGAAGGTCTCTCTTCACCAAATGGAACCAGTGTTCTTAAAGCAGAGGAATACATGCTTCTGTCAGAGAATAACTAGTTCCAAAGAAGAGAGAAGCTGGGAATCCAGAAAGGCAATTTCATGTCCTTGTTGTTATGGTTTAAGTAAAATGCTACAGGTCCCTGAGTGGCCGCAGTAGGCAGCGGGCATGAGACCACGCTGCAGGTTCCCGAAGTGGCTGCAGGCAGCAGGCAGTGGGTCCTGAGAGCAGCCAGTCCCGGGTAGGGATGGCGCAGTTCCCCAAGTGGCTGCAGTGGGCCACAAGAGGCAGCAAGTCCCAGGCAAAGAGCCACATGGTGGATGAGAGACCTCAACGGGGCTCTCAACCCCAGTCCCACAGCTCTCAACCTCAAAACATCTTTGCCTTCACGTGGACTGATCCTGACGCTCACCTCTCGATACATCTCACCTGGACTGTCCTTCCCCAGGGATTCTGGGACAGCCCACATCTGTTCTGATCTTCTCTCGCTGTCTCTAAGTCTAAACTCATACAGTTTGTGGATAATATTTTACTTTGCAATCCATCATTAGAGATCAGCAAAACTGATACCTCCTCTCTTTTAAATTTCCTGTCCAAAAGGGGCTATAGAATCTCACCTTCTAAGGCCCAACTGCCTACCACTCAGGTCATTTACTTGGGATTAAATAAAAGTCGCATCCTTACTCAACTCTCCTGTGCCCAAAACTCCATATACTCTCCCTCTTTCTCCTATATGCTTTACCAACTTCTCCATATCTCCAGTGTCATGCTTAGCTTTTCACTTAACCACTCTGCTGTTATTACAGGGACCATCATTAAACATAGAGTGGGAGGTACAAGGATTGTCAAAAGCCCAGGTGGTAAGAAACAATAACGAGTTTGCAGCCCCAATCTCCAAAACACTCACAAAACAGACTTTAATATGACAGGGTTATCACTGGCTGCAGCAGTGTCTCCTGAATGTTCAGGTAATACCACGATGCTAAAGGAAAACAAGTACCTTAAGATTTACTTCAGGTAAAACATTAAAGGGTCTAATAAATCCCCTTTCCAATAATTCCCCTTTTTTCCTGTCCCCTCCCCACCATCTTCCATTTCAAAACTATATCATCATAATCATAAGCTTTTAATATGTCTAAAATTTATTTCTTTTCAAACATTTTTTTCATAAGCTTCAGGGAGTCAATTGGACCTACCTAAACGGACCAGACTCACCCAGAATAAGTATCATTTAATTCTTCCCTTATCAGTCCTGGTCTCGGGAACCCCTGGGAAATTTCCTCCTCCACCCCGCCCCCCAAGAACCCACCTCTACCTTCCATCTTTGGACTCTCCTCTCTTAATCACCAGGATCTAAGATTTTTTCCAGACATAATTTTCTGCCTTTCTAGCATCTTGCGAGGTCCAAGCTGCCAGCCAGCCAGTTCTGCAGATCCCAGAAAAACACAACAGTAACCAGCCACCCCAGGATGTGGTCAACCATCTCAACTCTCTGCCACCCACAAAATCAGCAACGAAGCCCACAAAGTCAGCGTGAAGCAGTCATGAGAGACCTTATGATGCCCCATTCCCACCCATTAAGACTCCCAAGCCCCCAAATTTTTATAATAAACAAAAGGGTGGAATGTAATTATTCAGCCACAAATAAGGCTGCACTTCTGGGTTCTAGAGCCATGCATGTGCAGTCTTACTTGTGGCTGAATAATTACAGCTAAACCTTAAAATGAGCAAAGATAAGACTAGACAAATATTACTATGAACCTGAGTAGACCTTAGGAAATTATAAATCTTGATTATCAAATATACTTTATTTATCAAGCATATGTTACTTAGCTAAATTTTCTAGAAGCTTGATATTTACTTGTATGGGAGTAAGCAGAGTTAGCACACTATATGGCTCCTAAGAGTTACTTTGTTTAAAGAAGCTGCCATTTTGTGCATTTACATCCTTCAAAGTCCATACAAAATTTCCCAAAGGGAAAGGCACATAATGAGAATCATTAAAAATTAAAGCAAAAAGGTGCTGGAGAATTGTGATCAGCAAAGTATGTATGTCTAACTACCTATGTCTTTGCTAACCATTGAACATGAAGCTGCTAAAAAATTTGGATAAATAACAACATATGTTTGATAAATAATATATATATTTGATAATCAAGATTTATAAGCTCTAAAGGTCTACTCGGGTTCACAACAATATTTGCCTACTTATAATGGTACGCCATAAGGATCAGTAAAGTTGTCAATCTCTCTATGGACTGTATCTATGATTAAAATTTCTAGTATTTTGATATTAGAAGAGTTTTGGTTCAAAACCTGTTACCTTTTAAGAGTAAATCTAACAGGGGTGGAAATTGAATATAGTCCTATTATTAAACCTATTAAATTATTGCAAACTGTTATGGATAATGAAGACATGAAAATTAGTGATCAGTCACCTTATAAATGATGACATTCTTTAATGTGTTCAGAATTATATGTGTAGTCATTCCAAATAATTAATAATTAATTACAGGAATAAGCCTCCTGTATATGTTTTCAAAATCAAACCTAAAACAAGTAACTAGACTTAAACAGTTTGTCTAGTTTAGATACTTTATAGATAATTGTCCTCAAATGTGATTGGACACTGTGCTTTTATTTCCCAGCCACTCAGACCTGAATAATCACACAAAATTATATTAATATTATATTAATTGAAACACTGTTTGGCCCATGGTTGAGGCATATTTATAGCCAGCTCTTACATCTTAAGTTAACTCGCTTCTATTAGTCTAATTATTGTCACGTGGCTGTGGTGTTTTCTCATTTTTGACATGTCTTGTTTCCTCAGTGGATGATTTGCATCTCTTTGACTCTGCCTATTCTCTCTCTATAGCTCTGTTAGTATTTCCCACCTGGCTTTACTCTGCTAGGCCATTGGCCAAAAGAGCTTTATTCATCAACCAATAAAAATAACACCTATACAGAAGGACATCCCACATCCCTCAACTGTCTCAGAGATCTGGTGACTGTTGCATTTAAAGTGCTCAGTAATAAAGCTTTTCATGACAGAGAGAAATGCTAGCTCCTAGCCGCGACCCTAATCTCCTCCAATAAAGATGAAAGGTCACAGAACTCCACCTGGAGTTGTTTTTTTTTTTTTTTTTTTTTTTTTATGTGGCAAAGTTGGCCACTGGATGCAAAACTGCCCTTCACTTCTCCTATAGCCTCTGTCCAGACTGTGGACAAACAGGAGAGTAGGGAAATGATTGCCTTGTTTAGTTAGACAAGACCAGCCAGGTCTCCCAGGTTCCTACTCCACATAAACGTCTGTCAGATCTTCTGTGCCTGACCCTGCCCTGGGACCTCTGCCCCCAATGACCACAGAGGAACCCAGGGTGATTTTCCAGGGAGCAAGTAAGTCTGCCATTTTTAATAGATCCGGAATCTGCTTGGCCTTCCCACTTACTCCGGTGGAATTTATGCTTCTCAGATCTGTGGTGGTGCTGACTAGGCTAATGATAGTTTCATCAGTTTGACAGCAGCAACCAAGGCTTCAGCTGTTCCTTCAGTTCTCTTCATGTGTAGAAATCAGGCCTCACTTCCCTAGCACTATTACTAGGTCTAGACAGTTTACTTTAACACCAGACTCAGAAGAGAGATAAACTCACTTTATCATGAACGGACTGCTCTCAATAATCAACCAAGTATATCTTGTGGTGAACAACTATATAGAAAATGTTATAAAGTTTATGGAAGGTGCAAGGATGTGAAGCTTAACTTAGATTTCTTCTCATTTTCCTGATGATATTGATTGACTGACTATGGATTTAAGAGCAGCAAACTCCTCTCCAAGGCTACAACTGTTTTCTCTTTATTTATAAACCTCTGGCCTCAGGCCTCACTGTCCTAGAGCTACTAGGTCTCCAGCAGTGGAAGACAAACAGTTGACCTTGCTCCCAGACTCTGAAAGGAGATAATCTCACAGATGTTTTTAACCCAGAATCATTTTTGGGTTGCCAAGCTTTTACTATGACTCAAAGGTATGAGCCCATTGCCTTTTCTGTACTGTGGATTTCAGTACAGATTATAAACAATGGTAATATTAATATATCTAAAACTTTTATTTATTTATTTATTTATTTATTTATTTATTGTTTTTTAAGACAAGGGTTCTCTGTATAACAACTCTGGCTGTCCTGCAACTTGCTCTATAGACAAGGTTGGCCTTGAACTCACAGAGATCCAGCTGCCTCTGCTTCTGGAACATTGGGATTAAAGGTATACACCACCACTGCCTAACTAAAACATTTTTGTAAACTTAAAAAATAAATTCTTATAAGTTTCAGAGAACTGTCTTGAATCCACCTCTCACAGGTGAGATAGACTCCAGGTAAGTGCTCCTAAGTTCTCTGACCCCTCTATTTCCCCCCATACTCCTTAATTGTACCTCCTCTCTCTAAGCTATCTGTCCTAGAAGATATCAGATCAACTACAGAATTTCCCAGCACCTTGCCAGTTTGGGGTATTGCTTCAGAATCTGCATCCTAGAGGCTCTGAGGTGGCTAGCCCTAAGTGGTTCAATCTCATAGACTATGCCAACTCAGCCTGTGCTTCTCTAGCCCTAGAAGATCCCACAGAGCCTGGACAGTGAGTAAAACTGCCTTCACTTCCTGGCCTTGGCTAACATTCCAGGTTTCTTGGGTCTCCAACAATGACACCCCAATATCAGCATACAATAATAATAGAAAAGATTACATCACCTGCTTATCATTTATTTATTTTTATTTTTTTAAAGGGCTGTGATGTTAGGTATCAAACCCAGAACAAATGACTATTTGAAGTGCCCATTAACATGTCAAAGTGGGCACTGGCCCCAGGTTCTTTCTCTCAGCAACCCTCAGTCTTTGCCTATTACCTGGTTGGCCTACCCTGCTCCCTACCCTGAACTCTCTGACTACAACTAAAGAACTTGATCATTTATAAAGATGAGTATTTACTTTTGTTTCTGAACAGTCTACAATACGTTAGCATCTCACATAAGTCTATGACTTGACATCACATTCCTGTCAGGTTTAGCCTTAAAAATAATGATTTTTAATTACCCTTCTAGTATCAAAATAAAACCTTTTAACAAATGATAATGGGTTCAGTAATGATAAACTAGTCATTGTGCGGGTAAAAATGGAACAAGGCTGGGTTACCACTCTGTTAAGGCTGTCTTTTGGGAAGGCAAGGAAAAGTGACAAGGGAAGGATCCCTATGTGAAATGGGAGAAGGAAAAAGGGGGCTCATGAGTTGGGGTACAGCCCATGAGCAGGGAATGAGGGAATACAGAGGCCAGCACCCTTAACAGGTCATGGGGGCCTCTGTCCAAATGTCCAACACTGGGGAAAAGAACTCTCCTGGGAGACCAGGCATTCCATTATAGAATATATATCGTATTTATCACCTATATGCTCCTGTTTATTTAAGTTCTCTAGAAGCTTGGTGTTGAACACTTGGCAAAGACAAAGAATGCAAGGGGCTTGTCGATAAATAGCCCTTTGTTGGAAAGACACCTGGTGTCCTTCTAGAGAACCGAAACTTAAATTCAGTTGTAAAAAAAACCCGAGAGAGCTTAACCCTTAATTCCTAGGCATGGAGAAGAGAGTTCATTGTAGATAAAAGGGAGAGCATACTCAGAGACCATCTGGAAGAGTCCAGAGTGAACACGCTCCTGAGCCATGTGACGACAGGAGTATGAAAGGAGAGGAACCGATGACCAAGAAAGGTGAACTGGACCAAGAGGCTGGCCAAAGAACTGATATAGCCAAAATGACTGGGTTATATAGGAACCAGAGGGGCCAGGAGAAGGATAATCCAGATGGTCTGTTATCGCTTGTTAAAAGGTTTTATTTTGATACTAGAATGAAGGGCCCAAGGATAAGAATATAAAAATGTAGATTCCAGAAATGGGAATGTAGAAATAAAGAAATATAAAGTTGTAAGCCTAGGAGAATGAGAGCAGACTGTCAGCAGCTCTCTCGGTAGCTTAAGGATTGACTACGAACAATGGGTTACTCTGCTTTACAACCCATAGCTCTATTTACAAGGTCAAAGCATCTCTCTGCAAACTGAGAGCTAGCCTATGGACATGAGCTGAGTCAACTTCTAGGAAATTGATAGGTAACCTCTGGATTACGAATTAACCCTGTAAATCCCAAGTCCCCATCTGGCTTTCCAGTTCCCCCTCAGGGCCACCCAAGAGTTCAGGAATCCCATTAAACCTGGATGTTTTTTTATATTTTTTTAATTTGGCTTGTTGTGATTTGGCTTGATTGGGATTTTTGTGTCGGCAGAGAGCTTGCGTTAGGAAAATTCCTAACAATCCCTGCTATGTGAAACTGACAGCATTGAAGGGGAGAGCACAGGGCTTCAGTAAACACCGCCTGGAAGTACCAAGAAAGACAATCAATTAAGCACAAACATTACTTTAACTGAAAAACTCTGTTAATGGAGATTGTAAAGTAAGGCAATCTGTATCTGAGTTTTACCATGAGATTGTAAAGCTTCCTCTGTTCGAACCTAATGCTTGGTGCCCCTGCTATAAAAAAGGTGGGGTCAGAAACTGGCCTTTGCCACAGCCTTATAAAATCCATCTCTGGCTGTGGTCTCAGCTAGCTGATAAGCTTTTTGTGCCCCATGGAGATTTATTTTATTTTATTTTTTTTCCTGGATTCTGGTTTCTGGAACAAAGTTTGCTTCTGGTTTATTAGACTTTGGTGGTCTGTCCCCATCTTTGCACAACCCTCAATGGACCCAACATAGACTTCAATTGACTTCAATTCAAAATCATTATTTTTAAGGCTAAACCTGACAGGAATGTAATGTCAAGTCCTAGACTTATGAGAGCTGCTAAAGTACTGTAGACTGTTTAGGAACACAAGTAAATAGTCATCCTTATAAATAATCAAGTTCTTTAATTGTGGTCATGCTAAGTATTGATGTAATTAATTACAGGGATAAGCCTTACTTGGTCCCCTGTATATATCTTCAGGGTTGAGCTTAAAGCAAGTACCTAAAAGCAAAGTATGTCTATACCTAATAGACAGACCGCCCTCAAATGCTCATAGATCTACAGAATATGGCATTTAAAATGTTTAATTAAAAAGCTTTTTGTGAGATGGGAGCAGAAAATATGTATAACTCAATAAAAACAATTAAAAAAATTTTTTTTGTAATAGAGAGACATGCCAGCTCCTGACAGCACCCCTATTTTCTCCAAAAAAGATGGATGGGAACAGAAGAACCTCGACCTGGAACTTGCTTCGAATGTGGCAATGCTTTTCACCTCAACTGCTGCAAAGACCCTCTTCAAATGGACAAACTGGGCACTGGGGAACCAACTGCCTAGAGTTGCCTAAGCAAAGGTAGACTTCCCACTCCACAGGAAGTCTGTCAGACCTTCTGGGGCCTGGCAAACCTAGGCCTCCCAGCTGAAAACTGATGTTGCCCTGAGGCCTCTGCCCCCAATAACTATGGAGGATCTTGGGGTGGCTGTCTAGGTAGCCAGCAAAGTAAATCTCTTTCATTTTTGTCGCTAACTCAGGTAACAGAATTTATCCTTCTCAGAACTCTGAAGCTGTTTGACGATTAGGCTAGAGGTAGCTTTGTCAATCTAACAGCAGCAACCAGGGCTTCAGCTGCCTTCTCAGTTCTCTGTAAAATTCAGGCCACAGGCCTCACTCTCCTAGAGCCAATACTAAGTCTAGACACAGTTTTCCTCATAACCAGACTCAGAAAAGATATAAACTCACAAAACAGATTTCAGTATAACTTCTTACCATTACTTTGTTTAAAGGAGCTTACTTTGCAGTGACTGCTCTCAGTGATCAGCCACCTGTATTTCCTGGTGAATTAGAAAGAAATTCTTGTAAGCTCCAGAGAATTTAACCAATTAAGTTTGAGATGACATAATTGTTCCCCTTAGCTATGCTTGAAAGGAGCCTACACTTTCCTCTCTGGGGTTGCGGCCATTTTATACAGATGAACAACCCCATGCATGTGGTATAATACACACTCTTTGTTCTTACATACTATCTGAGTCTGAGGTCTTCCTTCAGCGTTTCCTTGGACCCTACAGGAACAGGCACATCCTTCCTTTTTTATCTATTT
>NW_004949170.1:542633-551599 GCF_000317375.1 Microtus ochrogaster | reverse complement strand
TTCAGGAGAAGGGAAAGGAGGGCACCATTGCAATGACTAGAAATGCTGCCCTGGTGAGTTTGTCAGCATCCAGCTCTGTGAGCCACAAAGAGCTCTAACACAATGCTTGCCCTTTGCAAGGTATGCTGACATCTGGTCAAAGCATCTGAGAATTATAGCAGATTTACCTCTTGCTGGTGTCTTAGTTACTTTTCTATTGCTCTGATAAAATACTGTGATCAGGCAGTAGTGGTGCACACTGTTAATCCCAGCACTCAGGAGCCCAAGTTAGGAGTACCTCTGTGAGCTTGAAGCCAGTCTTGCCACCAGGTCTACACAAAGAAACTGTCTCAAAAATTAAATAAATAAATAAATAAATAAATAAATAAATAAATAACACTACGACCAAGGAAACTTGTAGTAGGAAAGGTTTATATGGACCTATGGTTCCAGAAGGATAAGAGTTCACCATGGAAGTGTGGAGGCAGAAGGTAGCTAGAGCGGGGAGCAGACTGAGAGCTCACACCTTGAACAACCAGCACAAAGCAGAGAGAGTGAGCTAGAAATGACATGAGTCATTAAAATCTCAAAGCCTGCACCCAGAGACATATTTCCATCAGCAAGATCATACCTCCCTAACTGCCCAAACTGGGCACCAAGTGTGTTCAAATGTCCAAAAGTGTGGGGACATCTCATCCAAACAACTACAGCAATCAGCGGCCTGCCTGCTGTCTCCATCAATGTAACTGGAAAGGATGACCAGAAGGCAGGACCGGTGGTTATCACATCTTCCCTTTCAGTCAGGAAGCTGGAAATGAGCTCTGGCTATGAACCATTTTCTGGTTCCCAAGGTCTCCTGAGCCCACTGTTATCGTTCATGGCAGCTGAGGCTGGTCCCAAGAGGGTAGCAGAGGGTGGCCAGAGACTGAGGCAGGCGGGCAGGCAACAGACAGAAACACCATGCCATGCCTAAAGAACTTGGGTATAGAGTTTATTTAGTGGGTTATAGAGGGGGAAGGGAGAAAGGGAGAGATAGGGAGGGGGCGGAGAAAGAGAAAAAAGAGGAAGAAAGGGAAGAGAGAGGTAGAGGCTGCATCTTCAGAAGAAGGAAGGGGGGAGGGAGAGAGAGAGAGAGAGAGAGAGAGAGAGAGAGAGAGAGAAGGCCAGAGATCTGCTTGCCTCCTCAGTGGGAATTTGGGGGGATTGGGATGGGTGGGACTTGTCTCTTAAAAGGGACAGGGTACCCAGGTGACAGGCCAGGCCAGCAGATTACAACACTCACTACCTTTGCTCCCAGCCTCCTCTAGTTTAAATCAGGGCACACTTGTATCTGTGCCTGTCTGCTGCAACCTCAGAAACTTTTCTTCAGTCCAAACACCCTGCAGGAAACCTCTGAGAAGTAGTAACATACACAGAAGAGAAAACGAACAGGAGGCCCAGGAGCTGAGAGACTTCCCCTGAGACAGAGCCTAAGCAGTGGAGATCTGGGTTTGCTCTGTAATTGTTTCAGGCCTGGACACCATCAAAACAGTTTGGATGGTCCTGTAGCAAGGCAATCAGAGTGTAGGGCGATTAGTAATCTCAGGCAGGTTCTTGGAAAACCACCCACTGATCCCAGTCCAACTCAGTTCTTTCTCCTGTGTCTTGGTGTCCTCTTCTTGCCACATGCCCTGGACCTCCCCCCCCCCCGCCCCAGTGCCCACTGGTCACACAGCTGCTGGCCCTTAGTCACTTCCCTAAGGCACCTCCCACCTAGATTCCCTCCAGCTTTCTCCTTTTCCCCCTGAGCTCTGAATCTGCTCTCTGATTCTCAGCACAGACTGAAGTAAAACCAGAGAAATGAAACTGAAACTAAGTCTGAGCCGACTGAGAAATGCAACAGGGAGGGGGGAGGAGGGAGCCTGGGAGCTAGTAGAGGGATGAGGCCAGCAAAACAAAGCAGAGCACAGGATGACATCATCACGACTGAAGCTGCTGTTCCCATCACCATGCATTCTAGAGCCACAGGAACATTGTCACCAGCACTGACGAGGTGCTAGTCACGGACCCTGCCCCCAGCCGCAGAAACAGGTCAGACCCTGTGACAAGACTGCTCCTTAGAGAATACACAGGGAGCATGGTGTCAGTCCTGCCAGTTCCCAGCGCAGGCAGCTTGGGGAAAGGGCTGCAGTAAGCAAATCCCTGTGTCCCGAGGAGAGGCACTCACTTCCCTAAGATGGGGGATGTTCTCTGCAGTGCAGGGCTCTGCTTTGAAAGGTGCAATAGGACCCAGGGGCTGCCCCTTCTTCTCCAAGAAAGCCAGCACCTGTCACCCTCACCAGTCCTGCAGGAGCAGTCTGCTCAGCCCTCAACTGCTGTCACAAGTTGCCCAGAAAGGCTGGCAGGGTTCCTGGGTGACTCCCGGGATGGTTTGTCTCTGTCCCTTTCTGGTGCTGCAGGGATTACCCCATGAAAAGGAAGGTTAGTCCGGACTGTATTCAGCTAAGAGGAGGTCACACTGTTGGAGTGGAAGGTGCTGCACAGAGCCGGGCTGGTCCTGAGGGGAAGCAGGCAGCCATGTGAGCTGGTGTCCATACAAATGGTCTTGGTGGGTTGCACCCAAAATATGCAATTTCCAGAACGTAGGACCCAGCCAAGCCATTCCCCTCCCACTCTGCGATGAGTTTCGTTTCTGATCTCAGTTTTTGAGGGGCGGGGGTGGGCAGCAAGCTCAGGCGATTTCACTAAGTTTCAGTTCTCCCTGGGGAAGCAGGAGGAGCCAGCACTATTTAAAAGATTGGAGTCCGCAACTGAACTCTCTTGCTGAGCAGTGTCAGCAGAGTGGTAAGTACAGCACAGGATTCTGTGCAGAGCTAGGGGATACCTCTGGGTTCCTTGAAGATTCTGGAGGGCACTACGGGACATTGCTCAGTGCCATTAAAAGTAGAGGGTGAGTGGCAGCTCAGGCAGCTACTAGGCTAGACACAGTGGGTCCACTCCACTGCTGATTTCAGAGGCAGTCTGAAACAACCTCACAAATCCTATTATCTCTGCTAAAAGGCAGCTGGAGAGGGTGGGGTCCTGGGGTCTCTGGAATCTCCGGAGTCTGGGGCTAAAGCATAGATGAGAGGTTTCAGATCCCCTGCAGCATGGGCCAGGAGCCCCTGGGAAAGCAGATGGAGATCTCTTGTTAAGGTTGGGAGGAAATAGGTGACCCAGGGACAGGCTTTGAAGTACAGGTGGGACTGCTCTGGGGACCCTGCTGGAAGGGCTGACAGGGCTGTACATTCCCAGGGTCTTTCCAGTGCTTAGACAGGAAGCCCTACATCTGCTCAAAGTGCAGGGTGTCCCACAAACCTTCCATTTCAAAGGCTCAACAGCAGGGGGACATGGAGGGCAGGAACTGGGAGATAAAAAGACTCTTGAGTCTCTCTATGGCCACTTTAACACCCAGACAGGCCTGGGAAGGCTCCCACTCTTATCATCTCAGTTTTCCTGGACAGGCAGGGTGGTTAGGGGTTCTGAATCCTATTCCATGCTGCTCCTGTTTACAACCAGGCTGAGGATGCTTTCCCAACAGGATAAAAACTCAGGGGAGCCCCACCATTGGGATCTCTGTCCATAATAAATGGTAAATAGCACATTAGGGCCATTGGCAAATACCCCTGCCTCCTATAGAGTGGAGGTGTGGCCAATCAACCCAAGGACAGCACAAATGGGCACAGGCCTGCCTGGGTAGGGATGCTTAGAGCCCACCACACCTGGTTACTTGTGTGTGTCTGATGTTGAACTTCAGTTGAGGCAGGAGCCTGCATAAGATGTGGTAGGGCTGCCCTGATGGTCTCTGTGCAATGGGATCTGTAGTGTGACAGAGTTAGGAGACAGGAGGCAAGGGTAGCCTGTAGCTCCCCTGCAAAGTAGGGCTGCTCTACTGCTGGGAGTAGCTTGTGCTTGACTAGAGCAAGATCTAGATGGGCAGATGCACTCACCTCAGGTTGGCAGTGCAGGAGGCTGCCCAGGAACAGAGGAGGGTGTGATGCTTGAGGTTGCTGTGCTCCTGAGATCCACCAAGTCTCAAAGGTGATTCAGAAGAATTGCATATGCTTGTGATTTTCAGACAACACATAGGACTTAGGTTCCAGAAAAGGACCAGATGCCTAAGTCTTGTTTTGAGTGGTCACTAGGAATCTTTGATCATGGGGCACAAGGCCCATGATATCACTTGATTGCGCAGTGAAATTGACCAAAACAAGCATGAACCAATAGATGAGGCACAAACAGAGGGTAAAAGGGTATTTATCCTGGTGCCTGGGACCCCTTATAATATATTAGGTCTTCCCAAAGCAGCAGGAGAAGAGCTGTATCTGAAGAATTTCCTAGATTAACAGTTTCTATGAGCGCCTTTAGAATTACTCCTCTTTCATGATCCCCTCCTAAGTCAGAAATAAACACCTGCCTTTCCAAAAGGAGAGGTGATGGGTGATGCTGTCAGGAAGCGCAGACCCCTGGGGCTGGTAAGAAAGGAATGGAGGTTGTAATATTGTTATCTCTGTTGTGAATCTTAGCCAAGGTCTGAAAAATTGTTTTCCAAACCTTTCTAACTTAAAATCCTCATTTTCCACAGTATGCCCAGGAAGAAGAAATCAAAGATGGTTCTTCACACAGAACAATCTGGAAACCCTGCTTCAGTCACCTTACCCAGTGACAAATTGCCCAATGGAGAGACTGACCTCGAAGAGAAAAACCAGGTATGACAGGTGTCCATCTGAAGGCTGATGCTTTATGTCACACCCCCTGGAGGTGGTGGCTTCCTTGACCTTCCTGGGGCATGATGCCAATGTGGGTCTACTGTTCACTTTGCTTGGGCTAAGGTAAAACCAATGACCCTCTTGTGTCCTTCACAGGATGCCATCTTGGTCTGGGAAAAGGGGTACCGTTAGGAATGGGCAGTGCTATGCTGTACCCTGCCTACACCATGACTTAATCTCCAGCTACAATGTTAATGACTCACTGAGACAGTACCTCCCTGGAGAAGCCACTTGGTATTTGTTTTCATTGAATTGGGATCCAGTTTTGCTGGAGTTCTGCTCCCTTAGCATGGTCCCAGCCTGACCAGTCAGTTTTCTGGCCTTAGGAGGGTCTTCCTCCCTTCAGCAGTGGGTTTTTTCCATCTCCATGGTGGGACTGACAGCATGGCTGTTGAGAGTAGTCAGTGTAGCTGATGCTGGCACTCAAAACTGTATCCTCATTCCCCAGGCTATAACCCTCAGTGTAAGGGCAGAAGGAACTCACACCCAATGCATCAGTCAGCTTTTTGTTTCTGTGACCAAGTTTTCAAAAGAATCAATTTATAAAGAAGAAAGGTTATTTCCGCTCATAGTTTCAGAAATTACATCCCATGCCCACTAGGTGCCGTTGTTCTAGGCCTGCAATGCATAGCATGAAGAAACAAAACTGATGTCTGACGAAGGCGTAAATCACGAAGAATTCCACACCAGTTTGGAATTATGATTAATAGGGTGGTATTTATTTAAAGGGGAAAAAACTTACAGATTACCATCCCAGACAACAGCCCTCTGTGCAATCAGGAAGGAGTCTAGTTGCCAGAAGCGGAGCATGAAGCAAAGAGAGAGCAAGGAGGAAAGTGGCCGCTTTTTTAAAGAGAGAGACCACACCCCAGTGGGCTGGTATCTCAGCGGCTATGGTGGAGCGGAAGGACCTCCCACAACAGATGTCTAATGACTAGGGGGGAAAAAGAGGTAGAGGAAGGGCTCCAAGTTCATTTCAGGGTCATGCTGGCAGTAACCTATACCCTCCCAGTAGTGCCCAACTCTTCCAACCTCACCACATTCCAAGAACAGCTGGGACCTCACCTTCAGGAGGTCTTTGGAGCATGTTTCAGATCTAAATTCATATACACTCACACTTGTTTTGGGAGTAGCTGGGTTTTTCTGTCCAGGCGAGAGGCTATCTATGATCTCTCAGCACAACTTCTAGGCAGAGAGGGACCGAGTTTCTGATTTGGGTGCTTTCAGACCCACAGTAGTAGCACAGCCTCCGCTACACACTCAGGTATGATAAATAAGAGACCTAGGGCTGGAGCCATCTGCTTTAACAGGCACAGGTATGCTCTGTTGGTGAGACTCTTGCACCTCCTCGGAGTACAGTTGATGTTAGCAACAAAGCCCCAGAGGATCTGCTGCTGGAGTGCTGTGTAGGGTGTTGTTGCTACAATCCTCTTCCTGGGGGAGAAAGTAATGAGTCCCTCTTTCTAAGATCCCAAGGACAAACCAAGGTGCAATTTCATCAGCAGTCACCAGGGAACCAATGAGTTTATCAGACTTCCTTGCTCAGCAATAGGGAAGGGGGTCACAGCAGGAATGCATAAAGCTTTCCTTAAAGCAACCATACTAGAAGATCTGCATCCAGCAGGGACAATGGCTCCCCCAGGGCTGTGTAGATGTCCCCTCCCCTCATTATTCCCCATCTATTTCCTTTAGAACTCCCATAGGCCTAAAGCCAGGTGCACTTAGAACAGAATTACACGCAACTGGAAAAGTATCTGGATATTCATGGAGGATCCCATGACCCTCTCCACCTTCCTCCTGTGAGGGAAGATCAACAGTCTACAAAGCTGTAGGCAGGAGTTTCTCTTCCACAAGCTGCTCCCAAGTAACCAGAGGCTTAATAGTAATTATAAATGCCAGGCCAATAGCTCAGGCTTATTACTTGCTAACTTTTAAATTAACCCATATTTCTTATCTATGCTTTGCCATGTGACTTGATACCTTTTTTCAGTACAGCATGCCCACCTTGTTTCTCACTGTATCTGTTCAAGACTCTTCTGACTTCATCTATCTTTTTAAAAATTTATTTATGCATAAGAGTGCTCTGTCTGTATGTTCCTCTTCTTGCCAGAGGAGGGCATTGTGAGCCACCATGTGGTTGCTGGGAGTTGAACTCAGGTCCTCTGGTAGAGCAGTCACTGCTCTCAATTGTTGAGCTGCTGGGAGATAGTTATCTTGTATACTATAAAGATTTGCCACTCATATTAGTTTAATAACTTGCTAATTGGTCAGTAGCCAGGCAGGAAGTATAGAAGGGTCAACAAGATTAATAATTCTGGGAAGAGGAAAGGCAGAGAGTCAGCCACCAGTCAGACAAAAAGGAAGCAAAATGAGAATGCTGCACTGAGAAAAGGTACCAAGACATGTGGTTAAACATAGATAAAAATTATGGGTTAATTTAAGTTGTAAGAGCTAGTTAATAATAAACCTGAGCTAATAGGTGAAATAGTTTATAATTAATATAAGCCTCTGTGTGTTTCTTTGGGACTGAATGGTTGTGGGGCCGGGCAGGAGAGAAACTTCTGTCTATACTGGACCATCTCTCCAGCCTTCTGACTCCATCCTTCTTTATCCCAACATCCTGTATAATTTGGTTGTCCTGCCTATACTTTTTGCCTGGCTACTGGCCAGTCTGCTTTTTATTAAACCAATTTGAATGGTGAATCTTTTTTTTTTTTTTTTTGGTTTTTTGAGACATGGTTTCCCTGCAGTTTTTAGAGCCTGCCCTGGAACTAGCTCTTGTAGACCAGGCTGACCTCGAACTCACAGAGATCTGCCTGCCTCTGCTTCCCGTATAAAGGCATGCACCAATACTGCCTGGCTTGAATGACAGATCTTTAAAGTATATAAAAAAAGATTATTCCACAGCACAAAGCTGAAAGGAAATGGCCATATGTCTGTGTAGAAAGCTTCAGCACAGGCAATGGCACAAGTATCAGCTTGGGGAGAGACAGGCAAATGATATTGAAAAGCAAGGCTGTGATTGCCAAGAGCTTGGGGCAGAGGCACCTGCTGGAGTGGAAAGTGATGGGAGGATGAGGTGTCCTGGTCCAGAAATGGTTATTTCCTTCACAGGGTTGGAGGGTGGGGAACCTGTGCCTTAGCTTATTTCTTTCTATTTTATTAAATATTATAAATGGATCTTACAAGGGCACAAAAACAGAATGTTGTCAGGACTCAGACTCACTGCTGGGCACCATAGGCATAGTGAGGTCTCAGACACAGCAGCTGTCCTGGGTGTGCTCAGTGGAGTCAGACCACATCTGGTTAGGGAGTTCATGTCAGTGTGGTCTGTGTTAGGCTGAAATCCAATATTAATTCTTTGTCAAATATATACTTAGCAAACATTTGTTTCTTGGATAACACTTTTTTTTTCCTTTTTTGATGACCTGGTCTTTAGCTCTCATGACTTTATAATTTTTATCTAAATTATGCCTTTTGGGTCATTTCTAATAAGCCAGGACCTAACTCACATTTGGAGATTTTTGTAGTTATTGTTTTTAAGAATGTCTGTATTTTATGTCTTTTCTATTTAGGTCTATGATGGATCAAGAATTCATTTTTATGGTGTGAGATAGTGATTTAGGTCTTTTAACTTAAATGTAGACAGTAAAATATTCCAACATGGCATGGTGAAAAGCCAGTCTTTTCCCAGACATTGCCTTTGTATCTTATCAGCATCAGTACCATGTGCTGACCTTCAGAGCTGTATGTTGTGTTCCACTAATGTCCTGTCCCATTCTGTGAAGTACACACCCTATCAGTTCCAACCTTATCGCCATCTCGGGACAAGAGGCTTCCATTCTCTCACTTTGTAGTTCTGTTTTAGAGCCATTTTGCCTGTTGGGGCAGAATTTAAGCCATTTATATTTAATATGGTGCTGTTAGATGAGAACACCTGTTGCAGTTCATTTTTATGTGTGAAGCCATTTGTTCTTACTCCCCCCTTTACTTATATTCTTCCATGTTTAAGATTAAACATCTATATTTTAGGAGTGCTTATCAATCTTCTGCTGACTTCTACTAACATGATGTGAATATCTGTAGTTCTTGCCTTTAATGATCCTACTGCACGTTCTGGCTTTGGGGGAGCCTAGGCAGTTTGGATGCTCACCTTACTAGACCTGGATGGAGGTGGGCGGTCCTTGGACTTCCCACAGG